>NW_020884879.1:3730717-3961439 GCF_003945725.1 Corapipo altera | reverse complement strand
TTCTCTTCTCTTCTCTTCTCTTCTCTTCTCTTCTCTTCTCTTCTCTTTTTTTTCCCTAATTGAAGATTAAGATTTAAGAATTATATATTTGAAAAACAAATGTGAAATTCATGTCTGTCATGTTATATCACTTATTATTTTAGTCATATCTGAAAATTATATTTCCCCGAGGACTGAGAGAACTATAATTGATTCACCCAGCAATCAACTGATCTGTTTCTTTACTTTCTAGCTGCTGTCTTCTAAGAAAAAGGAAAACCTTGTATAAAAGACAGAAAGAATAAGAATGTGGTGATGCAAAAGCCAACATCAAACAAAACAAAACAAGCATCAACACAATATCCTAGAGTTATATTTAGGCACACTCAGCTGAGACATGGGGAAGGAGACTAATTGCAGAGGTAAGATGGGTCAGGAATTAGGAAATTAACCTTAGATTTAGAAGACTTACATTATATTCCCTACTGTACCACAGACTTTCTAGATGAAACTGTGGTCAATTCCTTTTACTTTTGTTGTGATTTCAATTCTCCACATGCAAAACTGAGGATAATAACACTTCCTCCACACATTCTGTTGATGATTTTCATTATTTGAATATTAAAGTGGCTTAGATCATATAGATTTGGATAAAGGCAAACAGAAGGACAGAAGTAACAGCGTTTTTTTTGAAAAACTGAACTGCCTTCTAAGAGAAAGTCTCCCAAATAATTATAGACATTAAGACAAACTCTGCATTCAGGGGAATATAATTCAAATTGCTGAAATTCATGCTGTAGTGTCACAGTGAGTATTTATTTCCTTAAATCTCCTCTTTTCTTTGTTTAAACAAGAACCCTAACATTACTTTGGCCCAAATTTTGTGCTGAAATAGAATGGTATTTATTAATAGGTTGCTCTTTTAGTTTAAGTCTATAATTCGAACTAACTATGAAAGTCAAGATTCAGTAAAACCTATGTCCAGAGGTTCACAAAATCTCTGGTAAGGGTGGCACTTTTACTGAAACTGTTCCTAAATTACATCAATTACACAGTTTGTGGTATTATATGGACTTAACTATTGCTGCTCTGAGTAAACAACAGTTTGTGAAGGCCTAGTTTTCTGTACATTCATTTAATTTATTGTTTTCAACATAGCTGATGAACTGCTTAGGCTGAAACACAAAATGCTGCTCTGAAACCAACATGGCCAGGACAGTTCTAAACTATATCAAATTGTGAGGTTCCTCCTCATAGAAGACAGGCTTTCACAGGGAAGATTAACAGTAGCAAAAATAGTACAGAAGACCTGCCAATAGTTTAATTTATATGCACACCCACAGTCTTTTTCTTCCTATGGCAAATAGATAGGCAGCTTGGCTGTCTATAGCTTTCTTGTGCCTTCTCAGTACTTCTGTATATCACTTATTCATATGGGTATTCCATGGGGCATGTGGGAGTAACAACAATTAACAGGGCAGTACATCCTAATGAAGTTGTAACCCTTGCTATGTCCCCCTTATTTGCAGCATCTGCTCCAATGCCGCTTCTTAAGAGGCACTTGCAAAACTGCACAGGCCTCTTCCCAACTTGAGCAGGTCATGTTCTTGATGTGACCTCTTAAATGGAACAATTTATCCTCAGATAAGTGAGTCACACTTGACTTAATGATGATGCTGAAGCTAGTAGGGGACAATGTAAAGGTTAACATGAATATTTGCCACCTGATATATTAACAGTATCATCCAGTTTTCCTGGGAATAGAACAGTTGTTCTCCACTGGCTTGGTCCTGCTCTATATAAAAGTCTGTAAAATGAATATCCAAAGAATAAATTTAGTTCAGGCAAGAACTCACTAAACAGTATCCAAGATAGGTGGAAGTATTTCATTTTTTTTTAATTGGTTTCATCCGCTGTAAATATTGATCTCAATTTGATAAAGTCACCTCTTCAAACCCCACCCCCCCAGTGACTTCCTAAGTAAATCAGCTATGATTTACAGCTTGTGCATGACTTAAAGCCCCTCTGATAAAATCTTAGAATTACAGACCACTGAAATCAATTAAACTACTTATCACTAGGCTTTAGAGTAGGCTATAAGGATAATGGAAAAGTTCTGAGACTTAGTTGCTCATTAAAAAGGAAGAATAATCAAGCATGGATCAGTGAGTTATTTCCAAACATTACGAAAATGTCTACATACATAACATTTACAGTGGTATAATAGGTCCTGTTGAAAAGGCATCAAAAATAATAGAGTTTAAAAACATCTAATCAAAATTTGTACCATATTAGTGTATAATACAGATATAGCAAATTTCCATTTTCCTATAAAGAAACCTATAAGTAGGATTTACAAAACAAATTCAATTTTCTTTTCTAAATTCATTACTTTTACTATATGGGACTTTACATCTTAAACAAAAATAAAGCACAAAAATTCAACCACACTATGCATATTGCAGAAACAAGACTTGCGTAGCCATGAAACCCTACAAATGAAGAGTTTAATGTAATATTCTCCATACTAATTCACACCTAATTCTTTTTTCATTATTATTTTTCTATATGACAAGGCATTCATTAATTTAGGGTTTCTGTTGAGATTTTTAGTTGGGTTTTTTTTTTTATTTAAAGCATCTCTCTTAAATGCTGCTCTAAGGAAGGTTTGGGAGGGGGCAAGTTTTGGGTTTTTTTCTTCAAATATTTGAAAACAAACAGCTTAGGTCAATAAATTTGCAGACAGATTTGCTTGAAATATCTTTATTCAATATAAGAATAGATTATTTTCCTTAGTGGTTAGCCCCAACTCCCACTCCGGTAGCAGATCCAGCATATCAAGTCCTGAAGACAACACTGGATCCAAGAGGAAGTACAGCAAATATACCAATGAAAAAAATTTTAGTTCAGAAAAACAAAGATGAAATATCTCTCTTTTGCACCTACACACCTAAAAAAATCATTTTCATTCAACTTTACCATCTCAATATACATTCCTTCCCAAGATGCTTTTTCTTTTACCCTTTCTCTCATACAGTTTTAAAATAATAAGGGGAGAAAGGCACTCTCTACATTGGATTCCATTGCTTCAAGGATTCACTTGGTGTGATTCAGATTTCAAGATCTTGAGTGATAGGAAACACACCACTCAGCACAGCTGAAGCAGCAAGAACTGATCAGAACCAGAATCATCTCTCTAGTTAACGTTGATTCTGCTTTACAAAGATACTGTGTACAGAACCGAGAGAGCAAGAAACTTAAAGACAATCGATCACACGAAATCTAGCCCAACTTTAACTAAAGATATGTGGTAGCCTGTATCCTAACCCAAGTGAAACACTGATGGTCCCATTTGTGTGCTATGTGAGCCCCAAAGGACTAAAATCAAAACCACTAGTAAGTGTAATTTCTTAGGAAGATTCTTAAACATGACGACTAATTTTACTTCTAGTGGTCGATTTTTCTCGTATAGCTGCTGAAACAGTTTTGTACTGCAGTATTCAAACCGTGACAACAACCATCTATAGTAGTAGTTACATATAGCATTTCCTACAATTGAATCACACTTGCCCACATTTGACCCTGGCGTGAAAGCCACTCATAAACACACAAACCACCGTTTAAACAGCAGATGGATCGGGAGGAGTGGAAAATTGTCCCACTCCCAACTTTACTCCTGCCAGAACCTTGCTGTGTCACTTGGCTGTTGAATTCGGCTGTGACAGCTGCCATCAAAGGGGAAAGACAGGTTGTATCACCCCATGGCTGGGAGTGCTGCAGTGAAGGTCTGGGAAGCCCCTTCCAGAAGCAGCATGGTCTGACCTTGTACCCTGTGTGCAACAGTGGTTGACAGGCCAGTTCCCAGGGCAGGGTTCCTCCTGCCTACCCCAAAACAAACTTACCCGTAAAAGGGTCCTTGAAGATATTTCTGAGAAAAAGCAATATTCTCTCAGCCTGTCCTTCCTATTTTCCTTTAGTGAAACTCATCTTTCTGAGTTAAAAGGGAATATATCTTCTAGTGTATATAGGAATCCAGTCTAACATTTCTCTAAAGGCACTTATAATCAAATAGCATAAATCATATAGTTAACCTTTTGACATAGCAATTTTAATTAATACATTTTTAATCATACATGACAAACCATATCTTCTAATGAGTGATGACACAGGCTAGAGAAAGAGGTATGCTATTGAGCCTCAGAAATTTTGCACTGAGCATGGCTGTGTGGATTTCAGCAACTAGGTTACATCCCCATTGAGGAAAACTCACAAGTTGAAGTTTCAATACAAACGTATGAATTGCCTAAAGATATTCTGAAAAAGCTTTTTGAATCAAAGTCTTCACTTCCAGATAGCTTTTATATCAAAGTGGATAACAGGGACTATTTAGTCTAATTGCACTTTCACAAGAAGAGAAGGATAATTTTGAAACTCTTTGGGCCCAAAAGATGTCACTTACATTCTCATCTTGTGATACTTTATTTACAAATCTCTTCAGATAAGCTTTTCTTCTTATACACAGTGAAGGAAGATGGAGGAAAAAGGTTTTATTTCCGTATTATGTCAGTGATGTGTTTGATAGTCCAGTTCAGCAGAAGATCAACAGCATATGAAAATTTCCCCAGAGACATTCATTGTTACTGGTGTAGATCTCATCACAATTCAACACATTTATTGCTCTGTCTCTTTTCACAGATGGCTGTGACACTGGTTTTCCTCCTTGGCTTTTTTTGGCAATTATACTTTAAAGAAAACAAGCTGGACTAACAAATCTTGTTAACATTCTAACGTAAAGCATTAAAAGGCTAGAAAAAGTCTCAGTTAAAAGTGAAATGTACCATATGCCCTGGCACAACTATGCATCATTTAGAACAGCCTTTGTGACTGTCTTATTGTTCCCAATTGTACCTGGATGTATGTAGAGATAAAACTTTCACTCCATGTTGTAAATTTCTTCCTTTTCATTTTTTTTGTCAGTTCTGAAGAATAATTTTTTCGCATTTTTTTCTGAGAGATTTTATATACATAAATAGAGCTATGTAATATCTCCTTAGACACCCCCTCCTATTAATATTTTTAGTTCAAGAATGCAAACCAATTTTAATTAATGGGGATGAGTTTTTAACCTACTCGCTTTCTATATGACTTATTAAAGATAAAAATGATGTATGGAGAGTCACTCTCTTTGAGTGTACGTTATAACCCTTATTTGCATAATAAAAGAGACTATGCATAAGCTTAAGAGTAATCATAAATGATTATTAATGAAGACATTTATAGACACATGAAAATGTATACCACATAGGAAAAAAACCCTAAGTTATTAATGTCGACAGATTCAATACAGATGATGTTATGTATGTTAATATTATTATAAATCCTTATTGTTATTCATAGGCTTATATTAATATTGTCATTATGAATCATATTCTGTCAGTTCCCATGAGAAAATAAAAATACTTGATGGCAATACATAGTGGCAAAGTGGCATTGTCATGTTTATATTAATGTCAAGTTCAAATTAAAATTAGTTCTAAAATTAGCGACAAAGACATTGTTTTGCATTTAAAAACAATCAACATTCATGTTAATGCTGCTAATAAATTGATATTGAAATAACTAGCTTCAATAACTATAGATTGAATGTGTTTGTTGTCAAAGTAAATGGAAATATAATCTTTTGAAGCTGTCGTTATTGGGCAATGAATAAGTAAAATGTGCAGTCTCTTTGCCTACAAATATGATGATCCTGATTCTTTTTCTTGATGACATTTATTTTGCCCTAGAGTTGGTTTATGGATGTCACCCTGGTTTGGTTTTCTTTTCCTTATGCCACAACAGTCAGGTTCAAGACTTGCTGAAGGGCATAGATGGCTCTGAGATCCAAACAAAAAGTAGTCACCAGGTATCATAGGGTTCACTGAGCAGTACTTCACCTTCCTTCACCCCAGCTTCAGTCACAGACCACATGCAGGGTTGAATTATCTTTGGTGCAACCTACTGTTAGAAGAATCTGTACTCTAAAAAGTGTTTCAGAGTTGAATTTTTCCTCTTAACATGCAGCAATAAGATCAAGGGCATTCCTTTAGGTGTGTTTTCAGACTGTCTTGGTTTGTATATGGATAGCTCTCACATAAATCAGTGATGGTGCTACACTTGGATCATCTACTTTCTGATACCAACAAAACTGAAGAAAAAGACCTCATTCCCTCCCCTCTTTTTTTCTGCCCATCCACCTTTCACTTTAGAAGGATGAGAAACCATGCCTAACCCAAGCAAAGGAATGAAACGCTGCATAGCAATCTGCAGCTTAAGTCTGGCATGAGATCAGCCTCTAAAGTGTTCCCTTTCAGAGAAGCAGCTTACCTACCTTCCATAAGTATGTGGAAGTCTGTTTCTTTTCTAGGTTTTGTCAACAGTTGTTTATCTCATCCTACCAAATCTTGAATTGAGTTGCGTGTCTGCAAAATGAATCCGAGGCTCAAACAAGCTATTGACATTCTCTGCTCCCACCCAAGACAAGTTTTATTTTCCTGTTGGCAATGATCCATGACATTTAAATTCTGTCTTCCACAACAGGCTTATAGAAAACTAAGGAAAGAACTACAGTGCCAGTGAAGGAAACTTAACTTTATCACTTTCATTTAAACCAGCTGGCAAAGCCAGTCAGGATAACGTGAATTTTCTTTACTACCTTATTTCTTGACTTTTTACATGACTGACTTTTTGACATTCTATAGTATTTGTTGAAGAACAACAATAATCTCCATGATGGTGAAAAAATAACGGCCTTGAGACTACATAGGGGTCTGTCAAGAATCAATTTTAAGCCCATTTTAGCAAGGCTAACAGCTGTTTTAAAGGGAAGTGAAAAGGGCAAAAGCCTTCCCCAGTCAAGCTCTTAGCTGGCTTCTGCCTGGCCATGTTCATGCCACCACTGGTCTGGAGGGACTCCAAAACAGACAGTCTGGCTTTCTGGTGTATTTCTTCTCACTAACTCTTAATGTTAACTCAAGGCAAAGTTTTTCTTTGATGAATGCCTTAAGAAAGCAACATTACTAGAAACCTTTTCTCTGGGGTCAACAGAAATTCAAGCTGTAGGGAAAATAAGTCCAGACTTCTGGAAAATAAATTTTCTTGAAGAGATGTCCCATTCAATGTCACCTGATAAAACTCCTATGATTTCACGGCAGAACTCTGAGCACTCAGACCTTCTTCTCACTGATCATTAACCCACTACATATTTTCCCTTTTTTCCTGAATAAAAAGAAATCAATTCTTGCAATTATTTGTGAACCTGATGAGGAGCATATAGCTACAACTATCTCTCTTTCCTGAGAGTCACTATTCCCCTACCTCTTACATTTATAGAATAAATTTATATTTATATAATAAATTTATATAATGATAATAATGAGAATGAGAAAGAAATGTTAAATGTAGTCTTATAACTACAAGTTCATGATTGCTCTCTGACATATGCTCTCCAGGGTTTTCCCCAAATTTACTGTAAAAATGATAGCATTCCCACAGGGAAAATATTACCATGAAAAAAATACACTGTTTTCATATGCAGCCTATATTTATTTAACCATAATGTCATTCTATGTTTGGATCCTTTCCTCACCCTGTTTCATAATTATATTTGTCTTGTGTCAGCTCATTCATTTCCATATTTGCTGTTGGGCTAAGTAGAATGGTAAGGACCTTCAAACTATTCCTCATCTTCAACTCCCTCCTTCTATCATTGTAATTCTGTATTTTTTGGTACCTTGCTGTAGGTGGTAGAACTGAGGGCAATAGTCCAGGTGTGATCTGGCTAGAGAGGTTCAGTCATAATGCTGCTGTGCAGAATGATTGTTCCACCAGGTTAGTACACAAGATCACATTGGTTTTTATTGCCACTGTAAGGCATTACTGACTCCTACCTAGCTATTTGCCAGCTTTCAGCCACAGATCTCTTTCAGAACAAGGCATCTCACATATGTTCTTCTCCTGAAATATCTGGACTTTGGAAGTTATTTGGATTCTGTTCTTTGAACAAATTACATTTTTCCACACAAACATGCATTAGAGTATCCCATACAGGAAAAAATATATTAATTAGTACAACTAGGGACATAAAAATAGTAATATTTTCTCTGGTCAGTACTGTTTTGGTGAGATTTACTTGCTTTTCTCATCATTCTGTAGAAGAAAAAAAAGTGCTATGTTCCAAGTCACAGAGACCAAATAATCTGAAGACACATATAGCCTTTTTAGTACTCATCAATTCCTTAAAAACACATGCATTAATTATTGCTTATAGTTACTGGATATCATAGAAGACCTTGTGTAAATGAGGCAACATTAACTTTGCAGTTCCCTTGTCTTGAGTCTTGTCCACCTCTAAAACTCTTTTTACTTTCCAAGTATCTAAAGAGTTTTGAAGAGCATAAGGAAAAGAAAGAATTGTACGAAGAAACTTGCTGACCCTTTTCTAAATGTCATGTAAGTGATTCTGAACACAGACAAATCTCTTTTTTCTTGGTTCCTATGGAAACATCCACCTCTACTCTCTTTTATCACCATATAGCTTATTTCTCATCTCTCTAGGTATTTTCTTTTTCCGCTTCCCAAAATACTTGAATTCAATATACTTTCCATATTTACTCCTTATGTGATTTGATACTTTCCTTATCATTGATGGAAGCACTCAGCAAGATTTCAAGAGAATGTCTCACCCACCCATTGGCAAAATCTCCATAACTTCACTAGGGGAAAGGATGGACTGTCAGCATTTCTACACAAAACTGTTCCTATTTTAGATGTGCTTCTTCCAAAGAGACTGTGGATGTTCACCACTGAGATAGGTAGAATAAATGGCTGAAGATCATATGCAGCCTCTCTTCAGCATTAAAACCACACATTTGCCTGTAAAATTAAGTAAGGTAATAACTGTAAGCATCTATTTATATACATGCAAAAATGTGAAATACAGGTTGGAAAGGCAATTTTCAAAGTGTGGTTACTTGTTCAAAGTGATACTTGTGATAGATTCAGTACATTAAAACTAATTACAATTTCAGAAAAAAGCATAATAAT
Source organism: Corapipo altera (assembly GCF_003945725.1). Lineage (NCBI taxonomy): Eukaryota > Metazoa > Chordata > Aves > Passeriformes > Pipridae > Corapipo > Corapipo altera. The sequence goes on along the minus strand of NW_020884879.1, from coordinate 3,952,376 downwards.
AGAAGAAAACTTTACATATTATGAGTGATATTACATTCAAGACATGAATAGATAATTTCAGTCCTGCTGTATTTCTTGGTAAAGAAAAGGAAGAGAGCCTGGGAAGAACATTTCTGAATGTCTAAACCCAAGATCTGAAACAGTATGAACCTGTATTTTGGGAGGAATGAGTTTTACCTCACCTGGTGAAGACCAAACTTTTATTTGACTTCAAAATTAATGGTTCTTTACATCCTTAGTTATAACACTACTTCTATCTCCCCCCAAAGGAAACTTTCTTTAACAAAGTTTATATCATCAATGACAATGGAGTCTCATTAACAATTTTATCAGCAAAGTTGGGATGCAACAATCTGAGTGCCCATAAAAATGTACATCTTTGGATAAGGAGGAGGGAGAAATATTTTAAATTAGTTCTTATTAAAAGCCAACTGTAACACCAAGTTATGAATTTACCACTAAAAGCAATGATGGAACTGCATATTGAAACATGATAAGAAAGTAAGCTAAAGAGCAAATGCTGGGCATATTTCTAAAAAAAAAAAAAAAAAAGGCCCAAATAACGTTCGACTTACTTTCTTTTTGCACTCTTTGCATTCTTACTAGATGATGCACAGAGAAGATAGTAACATTTGTAATTTAAAACATGAAAAAATTTCAGAGAGGACTTGCATTTGGGGGCACATAAGTCTCAAAGTTGTCTTTTTGCCAATGTGCTATAACATTATTGCTCTGCTGACAGTCACTGTTCTGCAAAAATGACAGAAAACGGGGAACAGGAGTAAGCAGTTTCACTTCTTGCACACAAAATGTCAACTTAGCTGTTATCTTATGGCCTAAGTGATTAGCAGAAATACATAATGGTTTCTGAAGCTGTTTACTGTATCAGCCACAGAGGCAGCCAAATTCCCAAGCTATCTGAAATCCTTTGCTTCCAATTCTCAGAGTTGCTTGCTTATATTAGAGCTGATGCTTCAATCTCTCAAAGTGATTTTGCTGCCAAATTTTTGTGTGCTGTTGTATTATTTTCTAACTCACTTCCCTTTAAGTAGTGTTCTCTTTTACCAGAAAGATGAAGTGATCAGGCACTTTTCAGTACAGAGAAGCCACCAATCAAATATTTGTTGCATAATTTAAATGTGTGGTGAGGGAGAGACTACCTGTATAATTTCATTGTGTTGTTTACCTAGCATACCCAGATAAAGTCCCTAAAGGCACTGTAAGCATACCAAAAACAAAGAAAAATGTTGCTTTTTCCGTCTTCCTCGTTCTCTTACTCCCTCATTACACACTGGGCTTGCTTCCAAAATACTGGAGGTCAGTCTAAGGGGCTTTTTATAACTTAATCCTTAGATTCTGGAATCCACATTTGTTTTTTCTTCACCTAAAAGGAAAAAGAATAAAACTCAAAACATTTCTTTCTGTTATAGACTTTTTTTCTAAAGAAGAAGTTGGATTCTCAGCTCCATAGGGAATTACATTTTCTTTTCTTTCTTCAAAATCTGTCTGGTTTTCAGAAGGTATTTAATTATCCAATACAAAATTGCCTGATTTGTCTTTTCCAATGTCCTATATAAGGAGAATACTTAAATCTGCCCCCTCTGACAGACTGCACTTAAAGTAATATTTTATTTTTTAATTCTGGGATAATTTATTATGATAAACAAATTACTTTATTATGGTAATGAATTACATTCATAATTGCTGTTATATTGAATTCAGAGCTCATTAAAAACATGTTTCTGTCATAATAATGATTTTTCACCAATGTATCTTAGTGCCATGTTTTTAAAAATATATGTTATGATTCTAATAAAAACCCTGTATTTATATACTATCACCTAAGCAGAGACTAGATCAGCTACAATATATACTTGTAAAGAGATACAGAAGCTCCACAGAGAATTTTAGCAGGAAAAAAGAGGGTTACTATTCTTTGGGTGGACATGGAACAAACACCAGTACAAGTGCTCTGACCCCTTATTCTTATAGGATATTAGATCCGAGAACCGTCTTCCACTAAAAGACTATTTGGAAATTGCAATATCAAAAATTAAGGACAAGTTTTATCTAGGAACACCACATGTGTATCAACATTCCATATTCCAGAGTTTCTTAAATTATGGTCCCTGGATCACAGGTTTAAAATGTCATCACACCTTGGAGAGCACATATTTTTCTCATCAGGTCATAGCAGGGATATGATGAAACAGGCAACAAGTCAAACTCTAAAAATGGCATTCTATAGAAAGGGAATGTGTTTGCTGGGTATATTCACATAATGGTAAACTGAAAAAAGAGTGCCATCCTGCAGAATGCCTCACCTGGAAGTGTACACCATGGTTAAGAATCTTATGCTGAACCAGAAGCAGCTGTGAGAAGAAGGCAAAAAGCATTCCTCCAACTTTTGAGCCTTTTTGGTTAAACTCTTTAACAAATAGTGTACTGTGTTTTTCTTCAGTAATCATAGAAACAGAACCTCTGTGTAGGTTTAGCACTGAAGAGCCACAGTGGTATTTGTTCCAGACTTAAATATGCTTCCTACTGACTTTGATTGACAAAAGAAGTCGAAGATGCCTAAGCATGTTGTTCCTCAAGGGCTTGACCAAAAAAACTTTGATATATCTACATTAGACAGCACAAGACCTGTTTTAAAGAATTTGTCACCATAAGTATCATCCAAAATCCAGAGCTACAAACTGTGTTCCTTATATAATATGAGCAAATCAAGTGCCTTAGATATACGATTCAAAAGGTCACCTTGGGAAGGATTTGACTGGTCAAAATACCAATTCAAAGGGGTAAACTTCTAGTTTTCTTTCATATTGATGCTTACCAGCTAGGAATGTCCATAACACAGGGATAGTCACAGTAGCATTCCTCACTTTGTCTGAGCATGGGTTTGTGGAGTGGGATGTGAGAAGTCTGTTTTGGGCTGATCAGTCTTCATGTGGACAATAATATGGCATCCCCATGACATGCAAAGGAGTAGTTGTTTAATTGCCTCAGCCAAAAATAGAACCAGAAATGAGGTGGTTTCTAGGCAAGAGGGTTTGGGCCTTACACTGGTCCTGAAAGTCTACATATTTTACAGTATGCTGACTAAGATTTGGAAAACTTTTGGAAATAATTCACTCACCTGCAGGGACCAATGTGAGCACTTTGTGAGTCACCTCCTGACCAATAATCTTAACTGGAAAAGCAGCAGAGGCCACGCTTTTAACTTTGCAAAGAGTGCCACTATACAGGTCTGGGAGCTGAGCTGAAGGGTAGCCTTGTTATCATTCTCAAAATGAAAACTAAGCAGTAGCAATAATGAGCAGGACACACTTGTCCATCAATGGCAAGCTAACTTCAAGATTTTAGTGACCATGTGTAGCGGTTAGGTCATGTTTCCAGTCACCAAAAGGCAAGAAAAAGCACTCTACAAGGCTTGCTCTGCCACTGAACAGTTCTCAAATAACTGAGACTGCAGACTACTGATTCCTTAGCAATTACATTCAGGACTGTTCCCCAATTTCTATCTTAAAAGGCAGCTGTCAGTTCCAATTGCGAATTCTTCCTTTCCACAACTTTTCAGCTAATGGACTGATTTCTGAACTGACCTGGAGTTTGCTTAACCACAGTAAGAAACTTCATTACAAACAGAATGTTGGGCCATTTCTAATTCAGCTGATAAAATCACTCCCCTTGCAATGACAGAAACGTCAATATGGGCAGAAAGTAAGGAGAGTTTTAGTATTATTGAAGCATTAGCCTTGGATGCTGGGTTTTGGTAATAAGAAAAAGTCTCTTTCCCTTGTAGTGTTTTGGTGAAAGGTATTCAATATGACTGCATTGCCGGCAAGAAAATTGACATAGCAAGGTTTTCTGGCTTTATAACCTGGATACACTTAAGTAAGTAATCTAGCTGCTAGCCTGCTGAAAATTACCTGTTTAGTGGTGCTCAGTGGCAACTGATTTCTAACACAAATGTTTATTGCGCTTGTTAGTTCCAGTCTTTCCTCCCTGCTTCTAGTAGTGGTGATGGTTTTGTTTGTTGAGTTCTTTTATTATCTTTCATTCCAAAACTTAAGTCTCATCAGGCCAGAGAGTCTCAGGTTAAAAGGAATTATGACCAGATCTCATCACGTCATGATACATTTACCTTTCTCAGATTGCCAAATTAGAAGATCTCACCTAGAAACTGATGGTCCAAACAAGATAAAACGGATTACTAGGGTTCCTGATTTGCAGCTATAGAAATGCTCATGTTTCTTCCTCCCAGCTCTCAAAAAAAAATCAAGTCTTCTAAACCATTTAGTAAGAAAGAGCTTTTAATGAACTAGCATTCACTATGATTTTAATTTACAGAAGCAGACCACTGGAAGAAGAAATATGTTAGCAACACGGTTTTAAAAAGTATAACAACAATATAAAATTCCTTTACGCTCTTTACTTAAATAAAGCATGGCCTAAAAAACATACTAAATATTTAGAAAGAAATAGAAAAGGAGAAAAATGCAGTTTGCTAAAGTAATAAGTGTGAAACTGTGATTGCTAAACTATAATTTTCAAGTACAGTGTGCCACTGAGCCATTAGCATTCACACAATGCTGCTCTTCACCAGGCCTTACAGGTGATACTTTTACAGGAGCTTTTTACTGGAGCCAGTCTTCTGAGGGAAGATTTTAAGGGAATCAGCACCCTTTTATTTTTTGTTCCTTGGATTTTCTGATAAGTAGCAGCTTCATGATATAGATATTTGTCTATTAGGAACCTGATAGAAAATATCAAGCTCTTTCACATATATCAAATTATTCAAGGTAAAGATTTATTTCCTGGTAGTTTGATAGTTAAACTGTGCTAAAGCACAAGGTGAAGTTTTACTGAAATAGAACTCTACTCAAGTGTTCCCTATGAAATACCCTTCTCTATTTCTCTGCAGTTAGGATTAACTTTGAATTCTCATCATAGTCAAGTATTTCTGATTAAATTTGGAAAAGAGATTGACAGGCACTACTGGGATTTTTATTAATATTATTTTGTTGTTTGCATATGATTCTGTTTCTAGGCATCATTTTTTCCCAGATGTTTTTAAATTTTGACGTGGATAACCAAAAAGTTACACAGGTAACAACTGAAGCTGCTGTTGATATAACTTGCAGTTATATGAAGGACATATAATGCATATTCTGTAAAATATTCTAGGTGTGAAATATCGAAAGGATTTTGGGGTTATGATTAACATTCTGAGACAGTGAACTAACAGGTAGAGCAGTTGATGGTTGGTGTGAGAAGCAACTCCAGCACGTGTAAATGTCAATATCACTGAAAGGCACAAGAGTATGTAGGGGCATGCAGTTTCTACTCTGTAAATAAATAAACTCCACTGACATTGTAGGGAAAAAGTACTGAATAAATTTGCCCTTCCCAGTAACCTTGCTTATTTCTACTCTGATCCGTTTCTCCGAAACCGCAAGACCAGTCTATTCAAAATGGGAAATTTCTATCAGTTGTGATTCTAAATGGCTTAGATCTTCTTGAAAAATATTGCTACAAGCCTTGTCTAATTTTGAAGTTAAACCCCTCCTTATCTGTATTTTAAACTGAGATGAAGGCCATTAGACCGTTTATTGGCCTGAAAAATATACCTTCATAGAAAACAAGATAGGTCATGTAATCTGCTTTACCTTACAAAAATTATATGTTTCCCTAATTTTGAAAAATAATTGGCATTCTTATTTTAAAAAACTTTTAGTAATGCAGGAAATTGCTACTGTCAAAATTGTATTGATGTTGGCAACACCAGTCTGACCAAACATCTTAACAAAGAAGAGAGATTTATTTAAACCAAGAACATGTGTTCCTTGCAGGCCTGTCTCAGAGAAGATGGCAATTTCCTCTTGTCCTTTTTCAGTATTCTTTATGAAAAGTTATAATATTCCCAGAGACACAGAAGAGATCCAGCTAGTCTTACTTGCTCAGAACTGAAAGCTTTAAAAGTTAGTCTTGAGGGACATTATTACACTGCAGGTCAATAATGCCTAGTAACCTTTGCCATGTCTCCTGAGGGCGAACACACATATTATGATACCCCATTCTGCTACAGATTAAAGCCTTTGGAAAGGTTTTCTTAGGGTTAGGAACTGTATGGAGGAATCCCCCAGAGGATGCTCTGCAAGGGGACTGAGTTCATGTGGAACAACAGCAAGTTTGCCTCCCCTGCCCCTTGCTCTGCGTATCACTTTGTCTTTGAAGCAAAGGTACAAAGGGAGTTCTTGCCCCAACAGAAGATGATAAAACATTTGAGATCCAGACCAGTTAATTGAAAGGGAAGCATTTGAGACTTAGCTGCTGATGAACACTACATTTCAAAACGTTGGAAAGAAGAGACTGAGTGAGGGGGTTAGTTTGGGGTGGGAACTGCAGTTTAGGTAGGTTTTTAGGTTGGGTTTTTTTTAAAATTTCTATTCAGTTTAAGATTGACTGTGCTTGTCTCCACTTGCAAGTTGAAGTTTCCGCTCATTCTGTTTTGCAGTTTCTCAGTTAAGTATAAAATTGCTCCAGGAATTTTTCGGTGGAGAATAATTTCCATTTTGTAAGGCATTTGTTTCAACAAACACCATGGCCCTTAATTTAGCCTCCTGAACTAAAACGACCATACTAGATTTTGCTTCAGTGACACACTAGAGTGTGATAAACTCAGTTTTTAAATTATAATATGTCAGATTATAGTAGTGGAATTAAACATTACCATTTGACTTATTGAATCATACCTAAAGGAAATACTTGAAATCTAGACTTTACTGTTGTAGTACTTTGTGCTTATAGTTTCCTCTTTATTTATTGTGTATTTTGGTGAAGCAAGATGTCACATTATTTTTCCAGTTAAAAATTATTCTATGATGTTGAAAATTAGAAATTATTTTTAAATGGAAGGGAGTAAAAAAAAAAATTCTACCTTCCCTCAGAAATCCATAGAAAATCAAGCTAAATTAACATTCTCTGACTTGGGCTAATAACAGAAGACTGGCTGTTAAACTAAGCTCCCTATGTAGGCTGCATTGCTTAAATTCTAGAATGCTTGGATCATCAGTCCATTGACACCAATAGGAACCAGAAAAATTAGCAGAGAAAATCATATCTTCATCTGACATAAATAAATTGCACTGAGCTGGAGTCTCTTGTTCCATACTGATCTGAACAAACTTCAGACCTGGTCCTTTAATGCGTAGGAGGAAAAGTTCAACAGTTCAAGAAGTTCATATTGCAACAAACCTTTCTGATTTGGCTGTAAGAAACCTGTTTCAGAACCAGCTCTGCTTCCAACTATTGGGTTTGACTCCAAAAGCTAATAATAGTGGATTGCACTCTCAAAGTAAAGGGTTTAAAAATAATAATTTTGAAGGAACCCTATTGCTATGGGTTTTACCTTTCTTTTTTTAACTTTTTTTTTTTCCCATCTACATTCTGCACCAAAGGATTTGCTTTCAAATTTGGAAGAAATCCAAAATCCAGACTACCCTTTTTTTCCTCCACCTTTGCAGTGTCCATTTCTTTTTTGGTCAAAGTAAAGTGTAGTTTTCACGCTTTTGCTAGAATCAAGATAAATCCTTGTCAACCTCAGAGAAAGCAACACAATGAGGAGCATATATGGAAAACATGGACAGTAGATGCAGACATGTTGATGTAGTGTTGCCTTTTCTTGTCCAGCTTTCAAGAAGTGACAACTTGCTCCTAACAATGTGTGTGTTTTCTATTAGGATTAATTACCCTTTTAAAATAATCTCACATAGGCACATACTGATTTTCAGGCTCCTGAGTATTGAATCAGGACTATCAAATCTTAAGTGCCAAGTGTTTGTCATTTAATTGTTTCTTCTTCACGCATCCCTGGGTGTAGGACTACACCTCATCCAGCTCTTTGCCAAATTTGTCTCACAATCTACAAACCCCATCTCCAAACCAGTCTTTCATACTGCAGGTGCAGCCTGACACTCCAGCTATTGCCGGTAGAGTCTTGCACATCAGAAACTAATAAACTCAAGTTTCTTCTTTAATGGTTCAGTGGAACACAAGTAGGCTCAGCACTTCAGAAAAGAAGGCCGCTTATTTAACAACCTAAATGTGGATTTAGGTTCCTATTGTTGAGAATCTAGGCTGCAGCATATGAGCCATTTTCACCAGGACACCCTGGCCTATTTTTCATTGCTCTAGCAAACAAAGCAGCTGTAAATCCAGCTGGGTTTATGGCTGTTTCATATTACTGAAGCAGCAGAAAGCAACCAAAGAACACTTGTGAACCTGCCCATATATATCAAATGTCACAACTTTTTCATTTTTAATTGTCAGATTTTTCAGAGAAATAAATCTGTACCTTTTAATGTCTGGTGTGTAATGGACAAAGGCAGTTAAAGAGCAGATTCCTCTGTTTTCTTGGCCTTTCCACTGCTGAACTCTTGACTTTTCAAGCAAGAATTTCTTTTTCCTTTTTTTAAGCGGGGCTACCTGTCTTGAGCTTCTGGTTGCAAAGCAGTGCCAATATATAAATGACTTCACCTTTAAGTGCTTATTATGAATAGATAGCACAATAGACACTATTCTTATCACCAGTCAAAAAGCACATGAAGAGTAATACTCCATATTTTTCCAGCACCAGAAAAGTTGGCTGTGTGAAGATGTCCCAAAGCATTCTGTGATGGAGATGATAAACCAGGTCTGTCACACAGCTGAAGGTTTAGTAAGACACACTTAACGTCCTTCCCACTATAAAGGGTGTTCATACACACATATATGGGCTATATATATGGAGTCACACTTTGAGAAAGAATTCATTTTGCACTTGCTTGACCATCTCTTCATTATTCACTTGCAACCATTTAACTATTCCTATTTATTCTGCTCACACAGGGAGGTCTGATTTGACAAGTGCATTCAGTGCACACATAAAGATTGCAGGTGAAAACTTTTAATCTGAACAGATCTTTACCTTATTGTACATCACAGCTGGCAGACAGCCCTGCCATTGAACATGTCAATTCCACACTTAGAAAATGGTTAGGAAGTAAGTCAAATCACAGAGCTACACATTGAATTGCAATAGATGTATTCTGACTACATAATAGGTATATTCTGTACTGGGAGCAGTCACTTCATAGTTACTTCATTTTCCACTTTGAGGCAACCCTTCCCTAAAGAGTAGTTCTGTGCAAATACATTCACAATAGAAAAATTCATAATAAATAATAAGTAGCAATAAATCACATATGAAGCATAAAAAAGTTATAACAAGGTGTATGATTTTCTGGAAATGTGTTCTCAGTGCAATATACTGTTGGAGGCATTAAAGAGCTGAAAATCCATTTATGTTAATTATTTGTGTCACTAGCAGGGAAGCCAGCTGGAAATTGTCACAAACATAGATATGACCTGTGTTTTCTCCCCTAAAAAAACTATGCAATGGCCTTTTCACGGGCCCAGTACTGAGTCACCACAACTGCTAACAGCAGCCAGCATGTACACTGTATGAAAATGTCCACATGTATTTAGCTTCAAATCAGAATTCATGTAGTTGCTTCTATTGCAAATATTTGTTTTTACACCAAGTCTGATAATTTGAATATTTTGCAGCCATTAGAATTAACCAAGTTTTTACTTCAGCAAAAGGAAATCAGTGTGCAACAATGACAGCGTCACTTTTTGATAATACCACTACAGCTTTCTGTCCTACTTTTGCAGTTTTACTTCAACTAAGATTTGCTGAAACTCCTTAAGCATACTTCTATTTTGATTCTTTTTTAAGCCCAACCAGATCTTTCTTTGCAGATGAAAGAGAGTTTGGTGTGAAAATATTTACAATTCCTTCAGTTGCTGTGATAGTTTGGAGCATCCTTTTCATCCAGCACTGACCCAAAGAGCTGAAATCAACACAAAAATCGTCCTTTTATCCTTCTCCTGGCCATGCCTCTGACATGTCTTCTGTACCAAAGGCAGAGATAGTTCCCTGTGCAGGAGATTGAAATCTACCACGGGAAATCAAAAACAAACAAACAAAAAGGATTTGCACAATGCAGACAGCAGGAAATGTGTGAATTTCAGTATCAAAACATAGCAACCAAATTTATGGGTAACTAGTAAATGCCAATATAAATGACTTAGTGCTGTGTGCCAGCCACACCAGACACCAGTGGCAGGTACTCTCTGCTGGCTGTAAATATCTGCTTAGTGTTCTGTACCACGAGGTGACAGGGTTTGGGTCTGAACTCTGATTAATTTCAGAAACTCTTAAGAGGCAGAGCAAGAACAAAAGGGCATTTATTAATATAAAAGTAACATTCATGGGTTGTGCCATGACCCCTTCATTTATTCAAACATAGAACTAGAAACAGTTCCTTCCCCACAGATACAGTAAATCATGGTCTTGATTTACAGTACATTTGCGGTAAGTGGCCATGTACATGCTTTTGTCCCACTGTAAATGTGAAGTTCAAAAAGGATAAGGAGGGAGAGATGCATTCTACAATTAACTATATATTTCAATTTGAGCTATAGGATGTTCTCCTTTACCTTGAATAACACAGGTAATACTGCTGGAATGCAAATACATTGCTATAATTTGGAGACAGAGATATATACACAGTGCATATATGAGCAAACCAGCCCAGTTTGAAGATTATACTGTGCCAGCTATAATTCCATGAGCTATACTCAAAATATCCTTGCTATTTTGAAAACTCAGCTATATTTAATAATATGCTCCTGTTAGCATATGTTAAAAAACCCAAGTCTTCTTTTTGACAGTAAAATTGACATAAATTTGCTTGTTCAACTTTTGTAGGGAAGGCTGAGGTCTGAAATAGCAGTGGTGTCACAGGTTAAATCTCTTCCAGTGTGTGCCTGCTAGCTAGCTCTGCTGATCATCAGCTGAAATTCTGGGGACAGGATGAATGGTGAATTGAATTTCTCCTTTGCTGCCTTTCCCAAACATGTGTGTTGCATCAGTAGATATATCCTGGGTAAGGGATTTGCCAAAAGGGATTTTGCACCAAAAAGATAATGCTGATTTTAAAAAACTCTGAATGCCTTGTTGTCAAGCCAATCCAGATTCTTTTTGGGAAATATTAAATTGGGCTTTGAACATTTTAACTTTAATCTATGTAAGTGCTTAATTGTTTTCACATCATTTTGTAACACAACCATTACAGTGCATAATGGGAAAAATGTTATATCAAGGTGTAATAAGAATAATATGTTATAACTGCATAATATTTTATAATATTCTATTTATAATTTTATTGCTTAAGCTTTTATGTAGTTCTGATTAAAATTTTATTTTATTTTTTTAGTCAAAACACCCTCAGTTTCTTACTTTGGTTTAGATTTTGTGGCAACATATGTAATTCCAAAATTAAAAGGAGAACTTTAGAGTGAGTTGAATCTCCATTGGTTTTGTGGGCACAGTTTATCAAGAGGAAAAAATACTGAATATTTAGAATAAATTAAATTAATTTGTCTTCCATTTTTCTTCGTAGAATGGAGATCTAGCAATAAAATAATTATACATTTTAATATAGTGTCTGTTACAATCCCAGCCTTGGTATAATACATACATAATACCTGTTATACTACAGCTCTGATTTTGTGATAAACTGCCTGTATTTTCAAGCTCTGATATGATATGTGCTGACCACTGCTGGGAGATGTTGCCTAAAGGAAAATGCATTTTCTGGCAAAATCATCAGAAATTAGCCTGATAAGAAATAGCACATGAAAAGATGATGTTGGAGGAAAATTGGTTTCTTTGTGACAAATTCAGCTGTTGAAACATCTTGTTTAAATGCAGTTTTCAGTGAAATAATCCCCAGCCTCGATCTTAAACATTATTCTGTATCATACCCTATATATGCATTATGACTCTATTTTTTCCTCAAGAAAATCTTGCTTATTCACAGTAGTACATACACCTGAATACTTCTAATTAGAAGGTGTGTCTCCGTTTTTAAAACCCACAGTCCCTTTTTTCTGCAACATGCGGGAGTTGTCCCATCCTGAAACATGTGAGTGGCAACATAAATAGATGTTAACATTAGACTCAGAGACCACTGTTCCAAATGTTTGAAATGCAAAAAGCGATGTTTAGTTTTCTGCTTTATGTCTACAGATATTAAAGATCTTCTATGTACCAATGTTTACAATATGAATATTTCCTAATCACTGATGATCAGAGGGCAGGAGCACCTCTCCTATGAAGATGGGCTGAAAGTTGGAGTTGTTCAGTCTGGAGAAGAGAAGGCTCCAGGGAGACTTAGAGCAGCCCTCCAGTACCTAAAGGGGCCTACAAGAGAGGTGGAGAGGGACTTTTTACAAGGACATGTAGTGACAGGACAGGGGTAATGGCTTTAAACTGAAAGAGAGTAGGTTTAGATTAGATGTTAGGAAGAAATTATCTACTGTGAGGCAATAGCCCAGGTTGTTTAGAGAAATTGTGGATGCCCCATCTCTGGTAGCGTTCAAAGTAACCTGGTCTAATGATAGGTTACCTGTCCTTGTCAGTGCAGCTGGAACTAGATGGATCTTAGAAGTCCCTTTCAACTCAAACCATTCTATGTCTCTATGGTTCTATGATTTGGTGATTTCATGCAGTTCACTGTCCTTATCCACTGTGGTAGCTTTATTGCAGCCGTGATGGTCAACTGGTAAGACAGAAGCTGTGAAGCTTTTTTTTTTACTAATTGACATCATAGGAAGGCTTTGGAGAACAGAAAGTTTCTTATGTGCTTTCCTAAAGTTTTTATCCAAATTAAGCATTGTATTGACAACTTGAGCATTTTGAACGAACGTTGTCTAATTAACTACCATGGCAGTGAGTCGACGAAAACCTCTACTTTTCTGTTAACAAAGAAGCTTAAAAAGACCCTTGATGCAGCTTATTGCCTAGAAGAAACATCTACATCATTTCTAAGTCATCCATCAAACAGGCATCTGAATGCTAGCCACAGTTCAGTGAGCTACATAAAAAATGTTAGACTGTGATTATACTCCTTCCATGACAGGAACCTTGTTTATTAATATGGGGTTTTTGAATGGCACTCCACAAGTTAAAAGCTTTATGAACATTAAAATAAAACACATATTTCTACACTGGATTTCAACATATATTATTCAGCACTTGTTACCTTATAAAGCTTTACTTGTTTCTTGAGTGAATGTCTTATTCTTCGTAACTACAGAATTCTGCAGTTTGAGGGAGATGAGGAAATAATGACAATTCATAGGATACCTTAATGCTTCCTCATGAAACTATTTTACAATATTTTTCATGTTATGTGGCCTTAGAAATAGAAAAATCCCCTGTTTCACTGGTAAAATCTTGAACAACATTCAGTTCAATGTTGAACCATGTCATTCTTTCTTTTTTTTTTCTTCTTTCTCTTCTGCACATTTTTAGTTATTAAATTTCTGATAATCAGTTCTTTATATTTGACTCTTTCTTTATATTTGGGTTCTATTTTTGCAAGTGATGCTGTCTTGGAGCACTGATGTTCAAAACTGAAGGGTGCCAGACCCAAATCCCACGCTGTGTGGTAGTCTGAAAGATTATCTTCCATATTACAGTGATTAAATTAGATCAGAAAGTACCACAGCCCCTGATGTGCATGTGGTAATACTTTGAAAGGACAGAAACTGTTCCCAAGAGCTTCAAAATTGTCCAGCACAGAGTAGCTGCTGTGTGGGCTTTTATCCTCCTACAGATAACGTCAAGCATATCTACTGCTGTGTGCGTTCTGCAGCCTTGATAAGAGGAAGAAGAAAACTTTTCAGGACTGCAAGACATAGCTAAAACTAGAGTTTTCTCTCTATCCACTGGCAGGTTATTGGGCTTAAAATAGCATAACTCCAAGGTACCTTGTTAGTTTTATAGATATTAAGGCCATAAAAGCACTTGGATTTTGTTTTTTTGGGAGTTCCTACTAAAAAAGTCTATACAGCCATAAGACATTTAATAATTACAGTAGTCTCTATCAACTTGAAATACAACCACAGTATACAGTGACCTCAGAGATAGGTCAGATAATTACTGTGCAGTGCCAGAGAAAACTTCAGGCAGTAAAGTTGTTGTTGCTTTTACTGTTAGCAGTGATAAAGCAGCGCATTTAAGTTATGTAATAGATTTATATGTCAAATTAATCTTTTCCTCAGCACAATCCGAGGAAAGCACCTTTGTTTCTATGTACCCTCAAAGTACATCCCTCTGTGAATCATCAGTCTATGTTATTATTAGTCTTCTGCATTTACTGTGTAACATTATGGAAGGTGGCTTAAGTAAAGTGACCTGAAGTACTGCAATACACCTCAGGAACTTGAGAACACCACTGAAGGCAGAGAAAGGAAGCAATCCATTGCAAATGCCCACCTATGCTTTTTTATTTTCATTTTATTTTCTTTATTGGTTTGGTTTTAACACAGTTTTCTTCTAAGCAGATGAAGGCATTTTGGCAATACTATTGACGAAGAACACAAACAGGTTATGTATTCTCAAATTAAACACACATGTAGTGAGCGCAACAGGAAGAGAACTATCCTTATTAGGAGGCTAAAATCCCCAAAGGACCTTTCTTGTGCCTGATGTTTAGCCTTGATTGTATGTTTTCTTTGGCAGTGAAGGCAACTTAAGTTCCCATGACCCCAACAATCCTCCCACCAGTTAGGTATATCTGCTTGAGGAGATTTATAAGGTTTGAGGAGATTCTTTATTATTGTTCTGGGATGTGGGGGTTTTTTTAACTTGCAAGACTTCAGGGACTTTGTTGAAAGCCTGATATCCCAGTTAGCAGTGGCAAGGCTGAGAGTGGTAAAAGTTGAACAGAGAGGTGGAAGTGGACAGAAATGGTCAGGGAAAGGAGGGAGCTTGGCTGAATAACATCACCATGTAGTTACACCAGAAGTTTATGGGCCCATTTTTGGCATCCAGATTTGTCCTGAGGGTGCCATCAGACTCTGCAAGCTCCTCTCACCCAGAGACTGCCTGCCTGTCTTCAGAGCCAGTGCTGGCATGGCACAGCCACCCTGGGACCGGGACACCGAGAAGGCTCTGCAAGATGAGCTGGGAGAAGCCTTGCAGGTCCCCCTCCCTCCCTTTTGCTCCAAAGATACATTTGCATTCAGGTCCTTACCTGAGCTACGTGGTGTGTTTGTGCTGGTCATGTACATTTCTGATCCAGACCTTGATTTGATTTCCAAGTTATCCCTGGATTTGCCCTATCCCCATGGACCCACATGGTGATCTGGGCTGTGGTTGACCCTGGCACTATTACTGGACCTGCTCTTCTCTTCTTGCTGGGGTACTATGGGGCCAGCATCCTGTGTGTGTGAGGGTGCTGCCGTGCTCACCATGCTGTCACCCACACGCAGGGCCCTCTACAACTTCTGGCATAGCTGGCTCTGCTGTTCCCTGGCACCCAGTTTCACAGCAGCTTCAACAGATCCAACAGATCTAAGTTATGCTTGCTGAAGGCCTGTTCTCTGCGTAGTCCTCTCCTTTACCCACAAGCTGTGCTACTTTTCTGACTCTTATACAGCCTCTCATCCAAGTACTAAGGCAATTCCAATAAACCACAGTTTTTATAGGACTGGTTTCATTTTAGTTAGGGTTTGTTTTGGTTTGGTAGAATCAGTTGTTCAGCTTCATGAACAGTCTCAGTTTGGGAGCAGATATGCCTTGATTTTGGTGTAAGGGACAAGATGAGCAGAAGGAGCTCTTAAGGCCAGCGAGTCACTTCTTAGATCTCCTTAGCTGTAGTGAGAAGCTACATTTGAGGCTGAATGAAAGCTCCTATGCAAGTATGAAAGCTTAGCCCTTAGTCACAAAGATGAACTGAAGGAAGACAGACTGACTGACTGTATCACCTGATGACTAAGGAACTTCTGTTCAAATTAGTATTTCATTAATTATTCAAAATAGAGCAGATGCAACAAGAGCTCCTAAACTAGCCTTGTAATACCCCTAGGTAGAAGGTTAGGGCAGTAATACATAAACAAAGAAGGCTGGATTAATAAATGCTTCTGAAGAGAGAGAGCAAACTCTTTTAAATTAAAAGTAAACGTTATTTTCTCTTTTTTTTTGACCAAAACTCTGACTAAACTTGATCCAAGCTCATAAACTATTCCAGTCAAACTTGAAATGATATTGAGCAGCAAATACGAAGTCATTAATTTTTTCCTCTGTATTTTCAGGATTTCAGTGCTGCCGAAAAAATCTTTCACAGATGCATCCTTCTTAAGTGAGGCCTTCTTCACCAACAGTAGCTGCATGTGGCAGCTGTGTTAAACCATTGGCAAGTACTCTAGTATGTGATTCTTTCTGAAGTAAGCCAAGAAATTTATTTCCCTAGCCTCTCTCCCCTGCCTCCCCTGTGAAAAATTGTCTATATTACAGAGGCAGCAGAGTAGGTAGTAGGTCTACTCTTGATGTATCCATAACCATGGACAGCATTTTAATCTATCATATATTTGTTTTAAACTTCAATCACCAACCAAACATATCCCTTGATGAACTCAGGCAGTAACTTCCACGGGAGCAGGTAACTGGGTCCATAATCTTTCCAGTCACTGTTCCCAAGTCCAACAAATCCTCTGTAGGAAGGGTAGGACAATTTCATCTCATCAAGTAAGCTAGTTACAAGAACTTCGTCTGAGACAGATACTGATAATTTGTCTACTCCTAGCTATTTTTCAGTAGTGCTCAAGTTAGTAATTTTTATTTTGCATGGCAAAGACTTGGAACTTTCCCAGCCCTTGTGGGTAACCACCAGACTTTCAGCTGAGGTTGTTGAACACCGTAAACCAGAGCAGACAATGACCTTGTACTTTCTGATGTGCTAGCACTGTTTCCTGAATGACTGAAGAATGAGCCAGTTCAGAGAGCCAAACTAGCGCTTTAAATAAAAAAAAAAATTTTTAAAAAAACACAAACACACACACACACAAGAAAAAAAAAAAAACACAATGTTTGGAGGGATTTTGTCTCTCTGAACCATTTTAAAAGACATATAGATGCTGGTGCCAGTGAAAGAAAAGGAATGGATATATCTTACAGGAGTTGCCAATAAAGACAAAACCATGGACATGCTGACTTAGACTGACTGAAACTATCACAGGATTGTCCCCTCTGGGGACAGTAATTTCCAGCTGTACGCACTAGTTTCTTAAAAAAACTGTAGCTCAGTCACTTGTGATTCTGTGACGATAACGTGAGGTTAATGGCTGACATTCACTGAGTCACAGTTAATGCCATAATGTAGCTGGTATTCAGTGCAAATGACAGCAATTTTAGGCAATGGGTGTTTGAGGCAACTAAACATTTCCAGTCCAGGTCTCGATTAAGTTTCTTATGTAGTAGCCATGATAAAACACCCTCACATATTTATTAATGAGGCTGATGGATATGAGCACTAATGAAAATGGACAGGTAGGTAATGAGGGAGGTACAGTCAGAACATAGGATTAAAGTTGGCTACAATTAAAGTTCAGCTCCCTAGTCAAACACAAGCCCCTTTGGGGCCCTGGGTAAATCATTTATGCACAGCCTCTCAGTCTTTAAAGAGAGGATAATAATATTCATTATCTTCACACATACATCTTGAGAGTATGAGCAGTTTTGCTACATTTTTTTTTCCTTAATTCTCAGAAGTGCCCAGTAGGTTACCAATATCATGATTACAATATGGAGCAGAACTGGAGTCATACAAAAAGTTCCTTCACAGAGCTCCACCAAAATATTGGAGACATCTTTACCCCTTATCAGTTATGCTATTCCACTCTAAGCTTAAGGTAAGCTGCCAGAAAAATACCTGCTACCTCTAGGAGTGCCTGCCTCTCTAATGCTATTCCCAGTGGAGCTGCCTTTAAAGACTGCGTCTCTGGGAGTGACTTGAAAGACTAGGCAGACAATGGTAGCACAAATGTCAGATGCCCAGTAGAGGAGAAGGCAAAATACCTCTCCTGCCAAAGGTTGTAAAACACAATCAAACAATGCAGACAAATTTTTGAGCAAGGAGAGGAGGAAAGGAGTTAGTGAGAGGGAGAGAAACCACTAGATCAAGCCACCTGGATTAAAAACAGATAAGTCAGTATGAATTGGTGATTGAGTGTTGAGCAAATGAACTAGAGGAAGAAGAATATCTGTACCTTTGTATAGCTGCATCATAGGGCATCAAGGAAGTGGTGGTTTACATTCTAAGCAGAAGAAAATCTGTGCACAATCTATTAGCTCTGATATTATGAAGCTGTTCCAAAGAAATCAGTGCATTTCGGGATATCCCCATGTACACATACTGCTGACCAAGGTCTACATTACAACCTATCCAGAACCCGTGCAGCAATTAGTATTTAAATTTCAATAATTATCTGC
The DNA here is from genome assembly GCF_003945725.1 of Corapipo altera. NCBI lineage: Eukaryota > Metazoa > Chordata > Aves > Passeriformes > Pipridae > Corapipo > Corapipo altera. Next base: position 3,933,985 of record NW_020884879.1, on the reverse strand, counting down.
TGATATGAAAGCACTCAGGACAGCAAGAAACTGGAGTTTAAGAGGCTCACTGCTCCATAGAGAGAGTTCGGAGCCAGGAAGAGTTACCACAGGCAAAACAAAGATGTGGAAGGCAGGGATACAAAAAAAATAAATAAATAAATGTAGAGAGTAACTGAAGAAAGAGAAGAAAGAAGAGCCCTGGGGACAAACCAAACAGGAGTTAACTCATGAGCTACAGAAGAAGCTTAGGTTGTCACAGAATGAAAAGAAACTCACACTGGGAATATAAAGAGGAGCTGTTATTTTTGTCAGGTTGAAGATTTTCTTGCTCTATTTAGCAGAGAATAAAGATAATTTGTTTACAGCACCACATGCACCTGAGAAACAAGTTGCAGCTCAGCATGCTCACACTAGATAAAAATTGGGAAAGGGTAATCTGAAGCAAGGACAAATCTCAAGGACTGAAAGTAATCCTAGGACTATACAGATTTTGTTCAGACTTCAAGGCTTAAGGTACACATATTCTAGTGTCTGGTCAATGTCTAGCCGGGGAGCTTAGTCAGATGTAAGACACATGGGCTATTTATACATATACATGCCTTTAAACAACTGAGTTTGCACTTTGCCTTTGCACAGGATCTAGTCTAACAGAACTGTTTCTAGACCATGTTTCCCTGTGCAGCAAAGTCTGTCAAAAAAACAGGTGAATCCATGTAGACAAAAATCCCTTTCCCTTCTTCCATAGCATTGTCTCCACAAGTAATCTGGTTTTTGTTGTTAAACCTATTGGTCTTCTTTTAAATGCAAAATACATCAAACTAATTTCAAAAACTTTTCTTAGTTTTGTTACATCTGCAACATTATTCCAGCTGGTGTGAAACTGCTGTCAACTCAAGTGTTTAGACTCAACCGTCTGTGACAAGAGGTCTGGCACAGTTCACAGCTCCAGGAACAACAGGAAAATCACAGAATCACAGAATCGTTAGTGTTGGAAGGGACCTCTGGAGATCATCTGGTCCAACCCCCTTGCCAAGGCAAGGTGACCTAAAGGAGGTTACACAGAAACTCATCCAGGTGGGTTTTTAATGCCTGCAGAGAGAGAGACTCCAAAATGGGAGGGAAGGTGCTCTTTAAAAGCACCTCATCAACCATGCCAGTCTAAGACTGAAAAGGGAGGTGGAGGAAAGTTTTACGCACAAGCACCTTTGTGAAATGGAATAATTGCTGCTATTTGCTCTATTTTCCTTACAGTCAAGCCAGCAGGTTTTACAGTTACTGGAGAGAACACTAGTACACACTGTGGCCATGTAACCTGCATTTCCTTAGAAATCTGGATACAAATACCTTGAAGTTACCTTCTCAAGGATGTACATAGAATCCTGTTTCATGTTCTTTCTTCAGTCAGACCAGTATTATCAAAATAATCCGAGGTATGGTAAAGGTTGCTGTTTTCTTCCTTGTTTTAGTTTTTATTTTACTTAACCTACTAAGCTCAAGGAAAACTCAATCCCCTTATGACAGAGGTTGAAAACAGCAGGTGTTTCACTATCCTTGATAGTGCTCAAAATTACTTAGAGAAGAAATAGTTAATACCATATCCCAGACTAATCCTTCATTCTCAGGAAAACCCTCTGTTTGGTGATATTCAAAGATGTTAAAGGAAAAAAAAACTTAATACTTTCAGCAAGTTGTTTTTTCTCTTAAAAATCCATTACTTCCTTCAGAAAGCATCTCTAAAAATCAAAATTAAAATCAGCTTCTAAAATCAAATTGGAGACAGACCTTGCTTCTGAGTCTGTCAGCTTGCAATATCTTGGAACTGAAAAATCCTTGCAGTATTAGAGTCATCATATCACTCTAGTCTGAATCCCTCTGGAAGTAAGGCTTGAGCAGTTCCACTGTATACAAGTGTGTATACACACATTTGAATCCTGTGGCTCACCTCAACTGTGAAGAAAGGTAGAAACCTCAAACATAATTTTCTGCAAGTTTCTCATAAACAGGCAGCAAAGAGAAACCCTCTGCATGCTCTGACAGATCTGAGGGACCACTTGCATCATGAAAGCTCACTTTATCAGACTGCAAGTAATTCACTCCGCACGATCACTGTAGCAAAGATCCCAATCAGAGCTCTTGAATAACTAGAAGATGCAAAATCTTTAGCAAACCATCCAGCACTCTCAGAATAACTTGTTAAGTAGCTCCATAAATATACAAAGAGTCTGAGCATTCTCTGCTTCCTTTCTCTTTGCTGGTTGGAGTATTGCCAGAAAACAAAAAAAAAGACGAAGAGCAAAAAACCATCATAATGACTTCAAGCAAGTTCCACATTTGTGCTTCTGTGATTTGAAACAATGTGGTCCTCCCAAATGTAAATAACCTATTTAGCACTATATGTTTTCTTTCCTTCCTCCTAAATGTGATATAACAGTAAATGATCAATTCTCTAAAGTACATGCAAACTTTGGAACCATAGGAAAGAGCATGGGGATACCAGGAACTGCTGGTCAAATTACTTTGTTCAGGAAAATACATCCCAGACAGATGTATGACTTATATCCACTGCCATCTGTTAGACGGAAATAAGCCATCTTTGCCTCATTAAAGCAGAAATGATCCTCTTTTGTAGTCAATGGTGACCTACTGACCTGGACCCCAACAGTTCAGATCAAGCAGGCTGGGACAGTTGATACTGTTAGGATCATTTTCTTCCCAGTCTCAAAAATTATAACTTAACCAAACTTCCACCCTCTCCTTCTGAAATAACTCTTCCAGGTCACAGCATTAGGATTCATTACCCTCCCTTCTGTGCTTGGTTGAAGGCAATTAAATGTCATAAACTGTAGCAGAGCATCCCTAATCATAATAAATCCTCCTCTGTCCCAGAGCATGGTGAAAATCCCCTGAATGTAGGAGTGATGTGAGAAGGGATTCACAAGATCCATGAAGCCCAAAGATCAACTCTGTGGGTATTTCCGAGATGTCAGCACCCAAACAGCAGGAAGAACTGCCAGTCACCATGAGGAACAAAGCCAGAGGATCATCTGCTTTGCAGCTCTCAGCCAAACTAAGGACTTCCAGGTGCTCTCTGCAGCCATGGAGCCACAGCAGTCCTCATAAAGGGGTGCTGCCAAACCTGAATCACCTGTGAGAGTCACTAACCATACAGTGTAGGAGGCCATGGAGGTGAGCTGACTGCACAGTAACAGCTTTTGCATACAAGAATTCAAATTCAGATTCAACTGTATAGACATATTGTGCTTGCAGTCTGTGTGTGGATGTAGGATAATTTTGTGTGTGCCTGCACAAACTACTATGGGTTGTATTTCTTGACCTTTCTCAATCCCAGTACCACGTTATCATTTTGGGGGGAAAAAAAGGAATGGAAGAAAGGTGTTCTTGAACATACTTTCAAGCAAAAGAGCTGACAGCAGCCATGAGCGGGTAATACTAAAAACAGTCAAATATATGGAGAAGGATGAAGTTAAGGTTTTTATGCCAGAATTTCTAGTTGTTTTACAGTCCACCCCATTTGTTTGTGGACTCCAGTTCTGAGCACAGCTTGCAGGTTGAAACACTAGCAAACACAATGGCTGAGCTGGGACTATCCCAAAATTATGGCCTTTTCTATCATCATAGGTACAACATCCAGTTTTCATAACATTAAATGGCTCCAGAAAGGGAATATACATTCTGTTGCTGCAAATTCTGTGAACATTACTTCCCGCTGAAGATCGATTTCATAGCCATGGCCACACTACGAAGAAGATCCCTCCTGTCTGATTCCCTAATAAAACAATAAAGACATTATAAATAAAAGGTATCCAAACTTTACAACTTATGACAATTTAAATGCTGAAATATGAATCTTCCTGCTTTTCTCCAAGACTGGTGAATTATGGGACTGAAACATTTCTCTCTCTGCTCCTCCCTACCCTCCCCTCCCCAACAACCAACATCTCAGGAAAAAAAAAGTTTGTATTTGCATTTTATAAAGCACCTGAGCTGTGCTGGAGTGTGTCTGACTTGATGCAAACAAGCAAGCACAGCATGGCGCTTACTTCCTAGCAATGTACAACCTAATTAGATGGAAACCCAGAAGTTCTTGTCAACTCCTGTACCAGGGGAACTTCTTTCTAGTTCTTTGCAAAGCAACAGAATTCCTGCACACCATTAAAGCAACGACTTAGGATCTTCATAAAGTGTGGGAAGAATGGCCAAAATTATTTTGAAGGCTCGTTATTGCATGCAAAGATAATGAGTACAGCAGCAGCAACAATGTGGCTGAGGGGTTGGGGATTTTCCCTTCCACAGGCTGGAATTTGAGAAAAGATAGGATGTGACTATCCCAGAAAAGCACGGGTGTTTTTCAAGCTTTTTAAATTGAAATCCCCACATAAATGTTTGAAGAACCACCATGGACAGTTTCTCTGTAGACCTTCCCTATTATTGTCCATTAGAAGGTGAAGTGATAGATGAATAAAATAGCATTGTGGTAAACACATTTATTTGTTTAGTTTTGAAAAGTCCCAATCTTACTGTTAAACTTGTCTGTTTAATTAGGGACAGACAGGAGTCAAAAGCTGGCTCCCAGTTGTGCCTGTGAGCTCACAGGGACCTGCTATACCTGCTAACTGCGAGGGACTTGCATGTGTGCGTGCTTATAAATTATCTGTCAAAATTTTGCAGCTTTCTTTCTCAAGTCTGACATCCCTGCAATGATGTCCAAAACAGAGGTCAAGTTACCCTGAGCCTGGCAGGACACGTCAGTGAGATGGATGGAGGCTATCTTGGTTTAGATGAAAAATCCATGACTGATAGCAGAAGGAAACTTTTTTATGAACTCTTACACTGATTGCTGATACCAATTTTAATACCCTTTTTCTCTATTATTTTCCTTATTAGAAAAACTCTTATTTTCTTCATCTTGTATTTTTTGGGTTCACTATTCCAGTGCTGAGCTTTTTTCTTCTATGTGGGCATAAATTGTTGCTGGCTGACTGCAGTCACATCTTTAAAACTCACTTCTGCAACTGCGGAAAGAGCTAACAGTTCTGAACACCTGATGTTCACGGGGGGGTTAGGTCTAAACTGATTTTTTAGCCCTTTAGGCACATTTGCTACTAAGAATGTCCTTCTAGTTGAATGATTTTAATCATAGAGTTTGGAGTAGATTTCCCTTTTTAATTCTTCTTCCTCTTTTCTTTTTTTTTTTTTTAATTGTATAAACACTTTTATGTGTTTGTCAAATACTACTGCTGTAGAAAGTGTGACATACAGTCTAGTACAACTTATCAAATCCAGGCTGTCTGGCAGTCAATTTCCAGCACATCATGTTTTTCTCGTAAGCTGTGACTGTGACTACGGCCCACATAGTTTTGATTTCTAGATCTCATGAGTGACCACATACAGCTGCTGTTTACAGAACTGTCATATTTAGGCAGAGGGTGCCAATGCAAACCCTCTTACCCTATAGATATTATCTTGTAAGAGATTAATCAGGGAAATAAAACAGGGATAGGCTTGAAAAATGTCTAGATATTGAAAAGTTCTGTGTTAAAAAAAGCAATAAGTGCAGATACAATACACCTACACTCTCAAACACACATAGACAGGTGAGTATATTTATATACCTAAGTATATATAGAACCACACTTCTATGATCATTTAAAAAAATAACTGTAATATTCATGGATTGCATTCAGTAAATAGCAGTGATATTCAAGTAACAAGCTGTAAATTAAGAAGCTTGTTCTAATACATGTTGCAAAGACATATAAATTGTACTTGCAAACAAATCCCTCTTTTACTTAAGAAAATTTTTAAAAACTGCTTCTTTTACTGAACCATTTTTATGCCAGCCCATGTATAATAGAAGGGTACAGTAAGTATCCTAAACTAACAATTATAGATGACGACATTCTCTTTCATTATCCGGGATAATAAGCAATTTTCATTCCTTGGAAACAAGCAGATTCTACAGTAAGCTTTCTACAAATAAAAAGATGCATAATAGATGCTAGGATCATATAATATTGCTCTTAATTTCAGGCTTTCTTCTGGATGACAAAGTTATACTGTAGATTGGTAGATTGAAGATTATTTGGAACAGAAAATAAGAAATCGTGAAAGTAAGATCTTTAATTGGATTTTAGAAATACTATTATGCTTTCAAAAATTATACTGCCTTGCATGCATTGCCAAAAGAGGTATTAAAATTTGCAGTTCTGAGGATGTGTATTTGTTCCTTTTTAGTTGACTATAAAAGCATTTCTGACTCAGAGTGAGTTCTCACCTCTGCAGCAACAGACACTTTTCCAGCATGGCCCATGAAATTAAACAGTGTCTTTAGTGAGCAAATTTGCCAGAACAAAGAAAGATTTTAAAAAAAGAAATATTCAAAAAGATCCACTAGAAAATTGCAGACAAACGTTATCAAGGATTAAATAGAAAATCATTCACTGGCAAAGGGTAGACAGAAGCAGCTAGTGTTGATTACTTTTTTAAGACTCCTACACCCTGTACAAACTGGCCTTAAATGGTGACTTAGAACCAAATTGACAGTCTAAGAACATCAAGATGACAACTCATATTCTTTTACTGCTTTTAAAAGAAGACTAACTATTTTTAAGGGGATACATGTTATACAGGAGCACCACAGACATGGTATTTGTTCTCAGACAACTGCAAGAGAAGTGTCAGGAACAGAACAAAGGTCTCTATATAACTTTTGTTGACCTCACCAAGGCTTTTGATACTGTGAGCAGAAAAGGTCTATGGTAGATGTTGGAATGCTTAGATTATCCCCTCAAGTTCCTTAAAATGATCATCTCACTTCATGAGGATCAGCACGGCCAAGTCAGATATGGCAATGCACTTTCTGAGCCCTTTCTAATAACTAATGGTGTGAAACAAGGCTGCATTCTCGCACCAACCCTATTCACAGTCTTTTTCAGCATGGTGCTCCAAAGGGCCATGGCAGACCTCGATGCTCAGGACGGTATCTACATTCAATATCGTGCTGATGGAAGTCTATTCAATCTAAGGCGACTGAAGGCCCACACTAAGACTTTAAACCATCTTGTCTGGGAGCTGCTTTATGCTGATGACACCGCCCTTGTTGCCCACACAGAAGCAGCTCTGCAGCGTTTAACATCCTGTTTTGCAGATGCTGCTCAGCAATTTGGGCTGGAAATCAGCTTAAAGAAGACAGTGGTCCTCCATCAACCTGCACCTCAGGAAGTCCCCTATCATCCCCACATCACCATTGGCCAATCAGAGCTCAAATCAGTCCAACAGTTTAATTACCTTGGTAGCCTCATCTCCTCAGATGGTAAGATTGACGGAGAGATAGGCAACAGGTTAGCTAAGACATATAGTGCTTTTGGAAAACTCCTCAAAAGAGTATGGCGTAATAAACACTTGAAGAAAAACACCAAGATCAGTGTTTACAGAGCCATAGTGTTGTCTACTCTCTTACACGGTTCCGAATCACGGGTCATCTACCGCCACCACCTGCGTCTCCTAGAACGCTTCCATCAACGCTGCCTCCGTACATCCACTGGTCAGATTATGTGACCAATACATCTGTTCTAGAACAAGCAGCAGTCACAAGTATTGAGGCCATGTTACTGCGAACACAGCTGCGATGGGCAGGGTACGTCTCAAGGATGAAGGACCTCCGCCTCCCTAAGATCCTGCTTTATGGTGAACTCGCCACGGGCTGCCACATGAGAGGAGCCCCGAAGAAAAGATACAAGGACTCCCTGAAACAACATCTCAGCCTTGGTCATATTGATCACCATAACTGGTCTACTCTGGCCTCCAATCGGGAGGCCTGGAGACACACCATCTATAACGCAGCTGTCTCCTTCGAGAACACATGCAGGATCACTCTCGAGGAGAAAAGGCAACGCAGAAAGAACCATGTTTTGCAGAAAACACCATCTAAGGAGTCTTTCTGCTGTGCCTTTTGCAGTCGGATATGTCTGTCACGTATTGGCCTCATAAGCCACCAGTGTGCCTGCAACAAATGTGGATAGAGCCTTCCCAAATTTTTGTTCGTGAAGTCTAGCCATGACTGACTGACATGTTATACAGGCTGTACCTGGTATGTCTCACAAAGTTGGTTCATTTCTTCTCTTTGCCCACTTCTGATGCAAGCCCAAATTCAGGAAAGGATTTACAATTTGTTTTAAATAGAGGATCAGTCGACCTTTGAAGGACATATTTAGTTTTTTAAAGGAAGGAGAAGGCTAAAGGACTAGGAATGGATTTACCAGAGTAATAAAGAAGTCACATAATCGCTTTTCTCCACCCTCACACCAACCCTAACGCTTTAGTGCCATCTGAAACTGTACGCATGAATCCAGTTGTACCATTCCCACCTCCGTGCATAATGGTGCTGTGTGGCCTCTCAGTACTTCTCTGATTTGAGACACTTGTTCCTTTCTACTCTCTGGTAAAATTGCGGGATGTGCTTCCTCCCTCCAGCTTTGCAGACATAAGCTGACATGCAAAAGAACTGAGGAATCAGGTAAATTTCAAGACACATTGTCACCGACAGAACAGACACAATATAACTCTTTTTCTACATTTCAGAACATCTGTTTAAATGACATTTCCCCTTACCTGAGTGTCCCAGTAACAAGTGAAAAAACTCTGTCTCTTGTTCCCAATCACACATGCCCACATTACATAAAAACAGTTTGGGGTTTGGGATGCATTAAGCCTATCTTGTGAGTTTTAATATACTTGGCAGCCTTAAATAGTAAAAGAGGTAAAAAGAAAAAAGTCATTCAAGAACCAAAGGATAGAAGGCATATTTCATTTGGAAACAGGTGTCAAATCAGATAGCGGAGGAGAAAGAATAGGTGCAGGAACAGGACCTGCAGGAGTAAAACTCTGGTTAAAAAAACCAGCAAAGACTATAAAAGCTATCGGGTACACTGCTGCTTATCTGACAAAGATAAAAGAGTTGACATCCCTTTCACATGCATCTTATTATTGTTGCACACTTAAAAATCCGTCCCTCTACTCATATAAATCTCTTTTGAAACACAATAATTCGTGCAGCAACTCTTTTCTGTGTTTTTTCCAAATAAATGTAAGTCTAAAATGCATCAGAATGTATGGGAGCTATACAAACTTCAGCACATAATATGTTCTATCACAACACAACGATTCTTTAGTTTTGACAATTCACTAGGTGTTTAACTATTACTGGAAGTAGATAAAGGTAATCTAAAAGTCTTTTCTCAAGAAAAGTTGTTCCTTCCTAATATTCAAATGGTAAAGAACACTAATAATGGAGTATTAAAACAAGAAAAATTGACAACAATGAAAATATATACACCTATTTCATACAAACTCAAATGTTGCTTGTCACTTAGCTGGAAAACAAGTTGCAGTACTCACAAAATATTTTCCTTACTGGCGTGATGAAGAACCTTCTTTTCAAAGGCACATGATTGGGATAAGTATTCATTCTGGTGAACCTAGTTTAAAATGGCCTGTTTCTTCAGAGAAGCATTAAACAATTAAACAGACTGAATTTCTTCTGAATTTGAAAAATTAGAAGATAATTTAGGGTTTGTAGCATAGCAGCTGCAAAGTAGGACTATGTCACGTGTAGGCGACAGAATGAAGCTCAAAACAGGAAATCTGGGTGTTTGAAGCCATGGCATTTATTAGTGGTTTACACAGCATTTTGCTAGTCAACGGTACCTCCTTAGCTCATGCAAAGTATATGGAGGATTTCATAATCCAGAGCTCTGCCTGACTTTATTCTCCACACCTGGAGGGCTATGATCTTATTTGCATCACAGAAAAGTAGTGGGATGGCTCCTCTGGCAGGAATGTTGGAGAGTAAGGATGCAGGCTCTTTAGGAAGGACAGGCAGAGGGAACATCAACCAGCCGGAGTCCATGGAGTTCTGCCTGGGAATGGATGAGAAGACAACTGAGAGGTTATGGGTCAGGATTAAAGGGATGGATGAGAAGACAAGCTTCTCGGTCAGGATTGAAGGGAGGGTAGGTACAAGTGACATTATAGTGGAGGTCTGCTAGAGGCTGTCGACCAGGAGAACTGAGTGCCTGAGGCCCTCTATAGTCATATAAGAGCAGCCTCACATTTACAAGCCCTGGTCTTCATGGGGGACTTCAACCACCCTGACATCTGTTGAAGGGACAACACAGCAGGTCACAGGCAATCCAGGAGGTTTCTGGTATGCGTTTCTGGTATGCACTGATGGTAACTTCCATTTCCAAGCAACAGAGCAGCCAATAAGGAGAGGTGCTAGGCTGGGCCTTGTTCTTGCCACAAGGAGCTGGTGGGGAATGTGAAGCTCTGGGGCAGTCCTGGCTGCAGTGTCCATGAAATGGTGGAGTTCAAGATCCTTAATGCAATGAGGAGGGTGCACAGCAAGCTCATTACCCTGGGACTTCAGGAGAGTAGACTTTGGGCACTCCGGGGATCTTCTTGGTAGGGTACTAGGGTATAAATTCCTGGAGCGAAGAGAGGCCCCAGAAAGCTGCTTAATATTCAAGGATCACCTCCTCCAAGCTCAGGAGAAATGCATCCCAGTGAAGAAGAAGTAAGGCAAAAACACCAGAAGGACTTCATGGATGAACAAGGAACTTGTGGACAAACTCAAACACAAAAAGAAAGCCTATAGAGCGTGGAAGCAAGGACAGCTATCCCAAGAAGGATACAGAGAAATTATCTGAGCAGCCAGAGATCATGTTAGGAATGCTAAAGCTCTGATAAAATTAAATCTTGCCAGGGACATAAAGGGCCACAAGAAAAGCTTCTACAGATACCTCGGTGATAAAAGATTAGGGGAAATGTTGTCCCTCTCCAGAAGGAAATGGGAGACCTGGTTACCTGGAACATGCCGAAGTCTGAGATACTTGACAATTCTTTTGTCTCAATCTTCACTGGCAGTTGCTCCAGTCACACTGCCCAAGCTGAGAAGACAAAAGCAGGGACCATGATAATGAAGAACTGCCTGATGTAGGAGGAGATCAGGTTCAAGAACAGGAAGATTCTTCAAGGAACCTGAAGGAACACAGTGTGACCAGCAGGTCAAGGGAGGGCATTCTGTCCCTCTACTCTGCTCCTTTGAGACCCCAGTTGGAGTGCTGCATCCAGCTCTGGGGTCCCTAAAATAAGAAGGATGTGGACCTGTCTAAAAGAGTCCAGTGGAGATGATTAGAGGACTAGATCATCTCTCCTCTGAAAACAGGCTAAGAGAGCTGGGACTATTCAGCCTAGAAAAGAGAAGATTACAGGGAGACTTTATAGAAAAGTTGTGGATGCTCTATCCCTGGAAGTGTTTAAGGCCAGGTTGGATGGGACTCTGAGTAACCTCATCTAGTGGAAGGTGTCCTTGCCCACAGCAGGGAGACTGGAACTAGATAATCTTTAAGGCCCTTTCCAACTCAAACCATTCTATGTTTTTATGATTCTATGGAAAGTGACTGGTTTTATTTTTAAATCATTCCTAATATTTCAGCTGTTCCAGCAGTTCAGATCTGTTCTATATGCACCAGGTAGGGCATTATCTTCACACCTAGACTAACATCTAAATGGAATAGGTATCAAATTGCATGACTGAAAACAGTACTAATCATTTATACATATTGTTTGGAAACAATTCTCAGGTTTAAAAAGTGCCTTTCAAATAAATATAGACCAAGGTAATATAATCACCAAAAACGAGTTAAGACATCATCCTCTTCAAAAAGAACAAATTATAATCATGACATGTAATAGTTCTTGAGCAACATTCACATCCTTGTCATGGGTTTTAAAAGACTGACAAAACGGGATGTGGATATTAATGGTTTTTTTTAAAAAAAAAATACACATACAAGATAACAGTTTCCTGGCAAGCTGAAATTCACAGGTTTTTGTAATTTTTTACAGCCTGTCTTGATTTATAGGAAGTGTTATCTCCAGTATACAAGCTACAGTGTAAGGGGAACTGCTGTCTCTGGCCGTGCACAACTGACCCAGTTCTTCACATGTGGAGATTAAAAGTGAAGACTCTGAAAAATCTAACGTAGTTTTTCACATCAGGGTTCTGAAAGCTTCACAGCACTCCCAGGTTCTGAATCCCAGAAGAAAAAAGCCTCTTACCTGGAAAGAATCTTTCCCTTTGGTGTCTGCTAAAACAAGAATGAGACCACTTCTGGAGCCTGTCTCCTTCATTCCTTATCCCAAAGCTGAAGACCTGGGTTTGCCCAAGGAACCCTCTGGCAAGCAACATGGGAACAAAAGAAACTGTGAGAAATCCTCTCCTCCCTCTTGGAAACCACCCACACAAGGTTTCCCCACTGATCAGGGGTTGGAAGGCTGTGGTTCCCTCTTCTACCACGAAAGTGCATCCCAAAAATCACACAATTTGTCTAAGAATTGGCCAGTTCCCCCTCCACAGCTTCAGGCATCACGGGAGCCAGGTCACTGACTGCCATGGCCTTACTTCTCCCACAGGCTTGTCTTTTCTGTTTCTCGGTCAGGTTTTTCCCAGTACCGATGGCAGGCCTGAGGTGTCAGCAACTCATCCATGGAGCCATACTTGGGGTTCACCTCTCCTGCTGCCACCTCCTCAGCTTCTGTTCTCTGCACTGGATCCCAGTGAGAAGGGGAACAAACGGAGAAAACAAGAGTACCTTGTATGTCTTCAATGCACTGACCTTTGTTACAAACCAGCTTTTTGCTTGAATAATGTGGATAAAACATCAGCACAGTGCTTCTCTCCAAAGTGGATGCCACTGCTCCAGACCCAGAGACATCCCCCTCCCATCTCACACTGAAATCTGTATTCACTGTGCTGAAGGTCACAATAATAACAATGGATATATTTCTCATGACTCTGTTTTCAAAGTACAGGGAATGAATGAAATCCCCATCTGTTGCTTTATATCCTACTGCTTTAATCCTCTGAATCACTAGCAGTGAGAAAGAAAGCGCTGGACATACGAGAGAGCTATCCCATCTCTTTTCTGCCACACTGCCACAGTGAGAGAAGAAAAGCCACTCAAGCTGAAAAAGACGGTGACAGTTACAGAACAGTCTCTGTGAGGAGTTCTCAGCTCTGGAAAGGACTCACTGGTCTGAAATAGACTGGGACTGTTGATCTCCAGGGCATGCTACAAGAAGCAACCCTACATTCATACCACTGATGACCATGACATCTTCAGAAAAATAATTTGTACCAGCTCTGTAACAAGTGAAGGGAGAGTGTGGTTGCCTGATGTAAGTGTTGACAGCAAATTACCAGATTTTTTACTTTGTTTTTAATATTTTGTATTGAAAGAACTCTTATGTATCTCCCAAAAAGATGACATAGATGTGTAGGCAAGTAGTGGCAATCATACCTTGGTTTTCCCCTGCCATCCTCCTGTGATGTAACTTACGTTTTAGTTGTTATTTGCTGGCATTGTGCAATAGGCTCATATTTCCCTTGCACAGGTATATCTGCAGCCTAGACACCACCTGTAGCCATAATACGTTCAGCCCAGCTTTACCCTTTAGGCAGTAGCAGCTTTTTTCTCTTTTGCAGGGCTGGGAACAGGTGTCCTTTGTTTGTGTTCACTTTGCTTTAGTGTGGAGCCTGTGCTACAGGGAGAAAGATGAAGGCAGGGGATCGAAGGGTGATTTAGAAGTGAAGTTGTTAAAAAGGAGACCAATGTCTCCTCTCTGCCCCAGGTGGATTTCCTTTTGTTTAGTCTAACAGAAGAGAATCATATTTCCTGCTTTGCATGCACAAAAAAAATATAAGAAAACAAAACCTTTCAACAAATATATTGAAAGCTGTGGGCTTAGAGGAAAAAAGTGAAATAGGAACAACACAACCCCTTCGCAATCCCAGCTTCCCTGGATGGCACAAAGGATCATAAACAAAGTTCTACAGCTAATATAGTGCTGATATGCAGGGATATACAATACTGCCCATAAAATTAGTCATGTGTTATTACACAAAGTGGTGTGTTCCATAAGAGCTGCCTATTTAGCAAGCTTGATCAAGAACATTAAATATGAAAATAAGGAAAAAACATTTAACATTGTTGAAAAGTAATTAAAAATATATTTCACCATATGCTTCTCTGCCATTACTTCATTTCAGCAAAACAAATGCCTGGAGCATTTATTATCCCCCATCATTTTTTAAAGAGGCCTAATGTTCCCACTTGGCACAGGAGACATGCAGACAAAATGAATCAGCCCTGAAATGAATTGTGTGAAATGCATTTGTCTGAATTCAAAAAGCTTCCCTGTAGTCAATAAGCACACAAATACTTCCGATCTTTCAAAATATGTGTCTCTGAAAAATATTTTTTTGCTGGTTATACAGTGTATGTAATCTTTGACAAAGGCTAAAATACCATTACCTCTATTAGGGTTCTGCTCCAGTTGCTAACACAGATCCCAAACAGCCTTGGTATTAAAAGAGCAAATCAAAATTTAAAAAAATATAAACAAAATACAACAATACATCAAAAAGCTTTGAAAGCACAACTAAACTCTCGAGACTAAGTTCATCCATAGCACAATTATGTTGTTTCCTGCACTGTGATGCCAGGTATAAATTTGACCACAAGGATGGATTATAAGCAATTTTATTTTAATTCATGGTGGACAGAAGAAAAGGGTATCTTCTTTCATAAGTGATGATCCAAAGAGTTGTAGCTTTCAGGGCTCCCTTTTGGGATTTATTTTTGAAAGTGATGTATCACTGGTCAGTTAAAGGGGGTGGAGGGGGGAAGAGCAGCATTATTCTTTGGAAGAATAATGGATTAATAAAAAGGCAACTAAGCAAAAAAAAAAAAGTCCTTGTTTCTGTCAAGTGATAGGAACAACCATAATTAATGAAAATAATATATAAACACAGCTGGATAAAGATGTTCATGCTGTGTAGTTGGTGTGGTAGTTTATTCATCACTGGCACTAAAACATATGCTGTTTCTCTTTGTCTTTACACCAACTCCTTTTGAGCATGTGAAACTTGACCCACCAGCCTGTATAACAAAACTCTGCCATGCAAGACAACTCACTGGCACTGACCTGGCACAGAACTGTGAGATGAGTGACCTGAGACAGAAACTAAACACAGGAGATTCTTCCTGGGTGACCGGAGGTAAGGAATGCGCTGGAAGTGATGTGAGAAAGCCCTACAATGCCCTGAAATGGTCAGTAATTTCTGGAAGCAATGGGGGGAGACAGAATAGGCTTAGGAGGAAAGAGTATATAACATTAGTCCAAAAGATATGGCTTTTTCTGCCACTTCATGGAAGGAGGCACATAGAAAAGTATGGTAGGAATCAGGACAACATAGGTATGGAATTTGGATCTCTTAGCAGACTCAGCAGGAGCAAACATTGCCACAGTACCACAAAGCCCATAGCATGCTTTTGCTAGCAAATAACATCTTTCCTTTTCCCTTCTTCTATTCCACCTCAGAATGCAATTTCAGTTCAAACACCACATTCTATTCTCATCTGAAAAAAAAAAAGAAAGTGCAGCACTGGATTCAAATGACATCTGCAAATGAAAAAGCTGGATTGAAATGTTTCTGCTGTAAACCACAATGGGGCTTGGTAGCCTGGAAACCCTGGAAATTCCAAGTGAATCATTATCATTCATTGCTGATCACCATTACAGAACATGTCTGACATTGGCAGACCAAGAAAAATGTCTAAATATTATCAGATGCATAGCAAAATCACAATAGCTAACAGAACCGTGTGAATTTCAGCAGATGCAATTTTTTTTTTATGGTTCCAAATGACAGAAGCTGGCTCATCCATTCAAACTCTACAGGTGTGTTTGTTCATCCCTGGAAATCCATTTTTTTATGTAACACTTTATCAGGCAAGAGGACAACAGTGGTGCAGAGAGTAAAGGTGGTGAAGCTGGGGAATGTAACAGATTTCCATCTTTATCAGTGGGACCAAAGGCCTATGCTGATGAATGTATCCCATCAACACAGTCATGTATTTTGAGCACAAGGGTCATTTGCCCTTTACAGTAGAAAATAATCCGAGTCTGAATGAGCTTCTTTAGCACCTCCAGTTCATGATTTGGTCTACTTTTAAAAGTTTAGTTAGCATTACTGAACAGAACAGAGGTTTGAAAAGAAATCACACTTTAAAACAGAATATGCAGACATAGTTCCTCAAAGAACAGATTTTATTATCTACCAAAAGAGGAATAGTTTTCTAATGGAAGCTGCATTTACACTTCAGAAACATGTTGGTATGAGTGGGTATCGATATATTGGTACACCACTGTAGATGTAGACAATCCCAGTAAAACAAATTAAGTACTTAAGTACAGAGTCTAAGAAGTTTACCGAATGTTTGCAAACTTATGTGAGATCTCCAAATGAAAGAAGTTCTTAAATGCTGCAAGATTAATCACTGCTAAAAAAAGAATATTTGACTAATTCAGTTAGCTGAAAAATCTTTCATGATTTTATTAAATCTAAAATCATCTATAATCTTCTAAAGACTCGGCATGGTGGATTTGTAGTATCAAGCTGGAAAGCAGAGGGAGGAGAAATGTCAGTAACACTTGGCACAGCCGCTCCCCAGATTAGCTGTATATGCTTATCAAAGGCATCTCTCACATACCAGCCTGGGATATATGTCCCAAGGGCCTCTCAGCTTCCAGGTCCCTGCGATGAAGTAGTACAAAACAGCATCATAACCTTGCTATATCTATTCCATGGTTACTGTGCACATTGTAGATGTTAATGCAAGATCTGTTTTAATTCAGTATAATTTTTAGCTACTGAGAGTAACTGAAGCTCACTTTTCTTCAGTAAGGATCTATATTGTGTTAAGTATAAATTAGCTCTATTTTCAGCTCAGAAGCTGTGCATAAGACTGTTACTGCCCTGATTAAAAATAAATAAATAGACAGATAAATAAATAAATAAATTTCTACCAGAAAGAGAAAGAATAAATAAGTGTCATCTCCTGACAAACATAAAAGCAGAGGAGGAAACACATATGCGATTTGGAAACAGGATTACTCATAGGTTCAGAAGTAAAAATCCAATTACTTTGCTTGATTCATCAATAAATGTGAAAGTAGTATTTGTTTTATTATCAAATTAAGTTATTCTTTGGAAGTAATCCACTTAAAATAATTGTTTCCTAGCATCAAGGAAAGTAATCAGTAAAAAGGAACAAAAAATGTCTTTCTACTGCTTTTTGAAAAAGGTTTTTTCACATTTTTTTGATCACCAGATTATTCCATTATAAACAGTGGCAGAGAAATTCAAGGAATCCAGACAAGTAAATGCTGCTTTTATAACATCTTTTGCTCCAACTATCTGGCACAGTAGTTTAAAAGCAAAAGTTCTCACACCCTAGATTTGGAATAAAATTGGTCTTTTGGGAACTCTGCAAGTCAGCTACTGTTGAATTTTCTATCCTCAGTGAAGCAATGTTGGTGAAACCTTTGACTGTCAGGGCTGAAGTATTCTCAAGAGCATCTTCTGTTCGCAGGACATTACTCTCTGTGTGCAGAGTAAAAAATATTGGGAACACTGGTTCACTAATATTGATGCAACAAATACAGGTTCACCTATTTCAGCGTTAATAGTTTAAGTAGAGGTAAAGGGAGACGAAAAAGCCTACAACAGGCAATCCATCGTGGCTCAAACATGTTCTGTAATTTTATGACTTATGTGAGTGGAATTTGCAAATGTAATATATGAAGTAAAACAGGGAGGAAAAATAATTAAAATCTTAACCTTCCTTCTTCTAAATCTCCTTTCTACCAGGTGGCCATATTGTCTACAGTCTTTGAGCTTTCAGACAGTAAGGCATCTAGAATGCTGTCTCATATTCAGTTTGGTGTGCAAAAGAATTAAACGTCCCTCTGCTTTTTGAAAAGGAAATCATCAGTCCCACCAATGCAGACAAGGCTTTTATTTGCCATCAAGTATCTGATTCATCTCATGCAGAGTGAGATCCAAAACTTGGATTATAGAGATTATCTGGCAATGACCAGAAGGTTTTGTATTCACTGTGTTCTAGTAAGACTGAGGAGGTTTTCATCCGTCTGCTAGGGAAGCCTCCACTGTGTTTCTTTGGAAAGAGGTGAACCAACTTACATTGCCATGCTAGACATGCCAGCATAGAATTTAAGATAAAGCTGTGACTCACGGATGATAATTTTAAAATAAAAAGTTTTCTATCTTTGGAAGAGCCTTAGTCTGGAGCAGCCTTCTGATAGTGTAATCATCAAACAGATGATCAATTTTAAACTGGAACTAAAGGTATTTATGTCACTGTCCATGGAAAGCACCATAGTGTGAGAACAAGAGACTCCTTTTCCCCCGTATCGTATGCTCTTAAATTGTTAGGAGCTGCAGCGTTGTACCAGACCACAGTTCTCTAGTGCAAGCAGCCATTAACCCTTCAGATATGTAGGCTGTTCAGTTTTATACTATTGCATATATTCAAGTTTGAGTATAGTGTAATAACGGATGAGCCACAGAGTTCTTTGGAGTTAATTATTTCAGCACAGCAATCTATTTCTGGGTGTCACTAATACTAATGTGGAGGTTGTATGTACTTATCTAGGACCATATTTTTAGCTGGCAGAGACCCATCTGAAGACATAGTTGGCTGTCTAGAGTTGGAACAAAATGTCAAACCAACCAACATCTAAAAATATTAACGTAATTGCATGCTGAACAGTGATAACAATGTAAGTAAATACAAATGAATTTCAGCTTCAACTTGTGAAATATGCCATTTTATTTTTTCTTGCAGTAGGCAT
This sequence comes from Corapipo altera, assembly GCF_003945725.1. Taxonomy (NCBI): domain Eukaryota; kingdom Metazoa; phylum Chordata; class Aves; order Passeriformes; family Pipridae; genus Corapipo; species Corapipo altera. Next base: position 3,915,202 of record NW_020884879.1, on the reverse strand, counting down.
CAATCATTTTATTTTTTAAGATTCAATATCCAAATATTTTTACATACTCCAATGAAATAATTTGGTTTAACTTTGAACACATTATGAAATAATGCATTTCTAATGTTTACCAAAAAAAAATCCAGCAACCTAACACATTATAACATTTACAAAACCTTTACCTATTCTTTAAGATACTAATTATACCTAAAAATATTCTCATTAAATACTCAGGTGTTAGCATGATGATTGGAATTGCCATTATAAACATTATAAAAAATTATAACACCACATTCTGCTTCTGAAATAGTTTAATCCAGCAGTTTCATTTAATGATTGAATTTCTCAATGAAATTGCTGTATTTGAAATTTTGGGGAACTTGAACTCAGTGGAGAGCATTTTAGATAAGAATAACCACTGACGTATCAGAACAAAAATCTAGGATAGTTAAAGTGAGAGAAAACCAACAAAGTTTAAAATAAATGAGCAAAGAACAAAACTCGTAGGTATAAATTAAATCAAATACCTTTAGGCTCCTGTGAAGTCTGAAGCATAGCACTACAGGCTAATTTCAGAGAGAAAAATCAGAGGAGGAATTCTGCAGTGATTCTAAATAAAGTATACTGTGAGCACAAGGATCAACCGCAGTGCATTACATGAAAAATTAATCTATTTTTGTCATCAGAATTCTATGACTCCATATTTTTCAGTTCCACTATAACAGTATTTAGGATATGTTTTTCTCCTCTTCACCACATATATAAGATTTTTCACTGAGAATTCATTTGAATAACAGATCAAAAGCACCCCTGGAATGTGTACACATCAAAACCATATGACCAGAGGGAGCATTTTCCCTTGTAAAATTCTAAATTCTGAAATCCACCATTATTTCCTCACGTGAAGTCCATGGCTCTTAATCTTTAAGTTGTGCTATGGACACAATTCAGTGCTAAGGAGACTAGCAATAAGAAACTGAAACTAGAAAGTGAGGACTTGGCTCCCCTAACATTTGAGGGCTTGTGCTGGATGCACCTCTGCTAAGGAGGCCAGAAGAACTCTGTAGTCCTAAATCTTGTGTGCCTCACCTGCAGGGGGAACTACAAACTGGGGAAGACTCGGACTCTTCTGAAACTTTCCCATTCCTCGGTTCTCTCAAAACAAAGAAAAAAAAAGGAAATATGCTTGTGACTGAGGTGAGCACCACTGCGTGTTTCAGGTCGTGTTCAGAGAAGACCAAAACCCAAAAGCAGAGCCTCTGTGACAGTGCAAACTTGAACCAAATAATTAGAAGTGCTTTGAGCAGAAAAATCTAGCCCTTTCTCACCTTATTTTTAAAATCTGGAATCCCCTACAAAGTTTAATAATGCATTTATTAATATTTCCATTATTTGGAGTTCTGCTAAGCCACTCTTATTCCACATACATAGCCAAATCCAAACAGGGTATGTGATCTTGAGATACGTGGGCTTCTTCAACTCTAGCTATTCATTTCACAGAACTAGGTAGGACAGAGCAGCATTTAAATAAAATATCAGATTTATATTTGAAAGGAATCAAACTATCAAGGCAGACTGAAAATGCATAAACATTTTTGTTAAACAGCAGTTCACAAAACTGTGGGTGATATACAGAGTAATGAGTTTCATTGTCAAAGGTTAAGTTCTGGGTGCATGCATCAGTTCAGACTTCATTATTTCTGAAGAACTTTGTGGAACAGACTAAAAGCCTGCCATCACTCTGTCTGAACATGGCTCCCCATGGAGGTGGAACTCACACCCAGAAGACATCAGAAACCTTAGAACCTCAGTGCTTTCAGAAACCAACATGGAAGTTGTCTTTTACATTCAATCTTTCCTCAGAAACTCACACAGAGCAATTTCATTTTTTCCCTCCACCATGGAAAGCAGACAGCCACAGAGATCCCTTTCTGTCTGTGATGAACAGCTATAGGTCTACAGATGCTGGTTTTCATTTGGTAGAGCACAGCCATTGTATCCTCTACATTAAAAGGTGGTGAGCTAAGTTTTGATGTGCTGTTGTTAAGTGGCATAGCTCCATTTGCACTTCTTGGAGGTCTGGACCGGTGTCTCCATCTGGGTTTGTCCTTTTGCAAGCTGAGCTCAGTGAACTTAGGTTCATACAGAGAGCACAGGCTTTGAAGTTATCAGAGGCAGGTGTCAATGTTATCATCAATAGCACTTCTGACACCTGACTTCAACTGGGATTCTAACTGCATTTTTGCCAATACACAATCCTTTAACTTCCTCTATCTTAGCATAATTGCATTACAAGAATTTCAATGAGTTCTTTGAACCAAGGTACAATTAACATCCTTTCAAAGACATTCTCATCCAGTTTACCCTAGGTAAACTTCCTTTCTGAAAAAAAAAAAGAATCTGTTTAAGTGTAAATCAGCTTCTTCACTTCTGGAAATTGTTTCCAGTCTCTTCTCAAATACATTTTCACACCAAAATCGGTCTGCAAGGCTTTGCATGTTGTAAGGTACATTTTCAGCTAGAAAATAGATAAACAATGAAGTTAATTTAAAAGATATAGTTGATTGTCAGAAAATTAGTCTCTGTCTCTAGATTACTAGCCCATGGATTCAAGTAAAAGCTACAGAAAATGAGTAAGATATCAGTGGTCTTCCACTTTTAATCTAATTTTTAAAGTGTTCGGTAAAGTTTGGATGATTGGAATCTGAATGGCAACTATGGGAGACAGATGCAAAATAGCTTGAATGAAGCAAAGACAGGATGATCTGTCCACTGTTGGGTAAAGAGGAGACTTCAGCCTCCAGAGCTGTCATTTTACCACCTCTAAAGAACATTTAAATACACGTTTAGAAAAATCCAAGTGTCTTAATCACTACACGGTGTCATTTAGGGTATCATCTGACATTAGCTAATCATGCACATCCTCTTCACTTCCTTAAGCCAGGCACTACTACTGAATGGGAGAATATAATAACCCTGTTTTAAAAAAGATTTTAATATCACAATGTTTAAATTCATCATTATTTTTAGGAAAGAAAAGCCTTTATAAGCAGTTAAAATAACAATCCATGGCCATGTGGTAGCAGGCAGGCAAGTGTAGGTGAAGGTACTGTGCTGTAAGAAGCTTTGAAATGTCATAACAAATTCTTCCCTTTTCTTTGCATCTAATCATGATGCACTCAAGCTACGTAATTTCCAGAGGCAGCCCATTTGCGTGCTGTGAACACTTATGAGTTTATACATCATATAATATTTGTTAGAATTTGGATAGAAAACTAAGAATTTTAATGGTGAAATTGTATCTTAATTTTTTAAACACACACAAAAGGGCTTGAACTACTGCCTCTTTTTTTTCCTTGGATTATCAAGGATTAACGTAATGATTTCTGTGCAAAAGAAAAAGCTGAAGGGGAAAAAAGGGAAAGAGAAAAGGAGAGAAGAGTTTTGGTCATATTTAAACACAAGAAATCATTGCTGATGATTAAGAAGATGTGAAGAAATTAGTTTCCACAGCTTACAGGTTCAGTTCAGGTTTAGTTTGTTCTGAGCAAAAGGTTCAGCCTTTACATGTCTTTACATGGGAGATCTAATAAGCTTCATCTCTTTTCCTTAAATATCTGATGCTATGACTAAAATACAATCTCCTTTCTCACAAGATTTTTGGTCAGGAAAACATTGTTCACGGTTAACACATAACCACTTTTGGCTCCCCCAAAATATCACTTAACTGTCAAGACATTTATTCCTGGACAGCAAGGGAAGCTGGGTACAATTGTATAATCCATTTTAGAGTTCAGGGCCCAGAAAAAGAAATCTTAATGATGTTTTAACTTCTGAGTTTAGTGGTTTACACTACATATTTTGATATTACTTGTTTGAGTCCAAAGCAGTAAAAATGCTTATAAATTCATCCTACATCTGGTAAATACACGGTAGAAAAGATCTAAATCTGTGTTCCGGAACTAATACTTTCAAAATGGAGTCAAAGGAGGATTTAATCAAGTAGAGTTAATAAATTCACGAATCCCTTATGATCACTATGGTCATGCTTTTAGAAAAGATCACAAATCTCAAAGACAGCTGCTCTCAAAAAAAACCAAAAAAAACAAATAAAGTGGAACAAGCTTAAGCTCCCAGAAAGTTGTTCCTTGCTGTGCTAGTCCAGATTGTGTCTGCGGTGAGGAGATAAAAAGCACTGGATTCACACTGCTCCAAAATTGAAGGAGAGCAGGGGTGAATCAGGCCATTAAATTTATAATCAGATCTGTTGATTGTCTGTAGTGCTTTTAGTTCTGCTCTGTTTTAAAATAACTGGGATTTTACTTAAAAAAGAGAGCATATAACTCGAACAGCCTAGCAGCCCTGAAAAGCTGTTTGAAATAGCTGAATTCTCAGATTGTCAGATGATTTCTTACAAATTTCTGTTCAAATTAATTGATTAAAAAATCCGTTGAGGAACAGTCGTGGGAGATACTTCAACCAATGAGCATATCTTTTTCACTGAGATCAAGGTGTTCCAACTTGTTGCATTAGGGGTTTTTTTGGTTGAGTTTTTTTTGCTTGCTTTTGTTTGTTTGTTTGTTTTCACTTGTGCTGCTGGTGCTTCCTTCTTTCCCTTAAAAAAACAAAAAAAAAATAAAAAAACCCCAAACAACTAATATTTCTCAGAATTTGTTTAGTGGCTAGGTTCAAATTTTCAAATGAGAGAGAATGTATTGTTTATGAAAAAATAAATGTTTGTTCATTTACATTTTCTCATGCTTACTTCCATACTCAGTTCTTTGTCAGAGAGACATTTAAAATAATACTTAGATATGTTTACATATGCATATATGCACGACATTAAAAAAATTTTCTCTTTGGATACATAACTTATTTTGGCATAATTGCCCAAATAAACATCAATAACAAAGAAGTTATCGAGTCCTTGTTGGGAATAACCTTAAACGACACTGCTGTAATTATTTTGGTGATCAACCTTGGATCGGAGACAGAGAGCATTATGTATTTTTCCCACAGCTATGTAGGCATTTGTCATACATTATGAGTATATGGAAAGGACATTCTTTAAACAAAGGCAGAAAGAAATGAAACCATCTTCAATCACTGTCATGAATATTCTGTTTAATTGTTGATGCCTTTTATTTCACTGCATTGCAGTGCCCAGTGAGTTGTCTTGCAGCCAGGCTTTGCAACAGACCAAAAGCTACAGTGGGCTCTTACCCTTCTCTAGAGGACCAGAAAGCAGAACCTGCCAGTTCAGACCAATGTCGTCTGCGGGCCGATGTCGGTGCTGCAGGAGGAAACAGATTTCTCCCTGAGAAGGTAGAAGACAAATACCTTTTCCACTCACCCTCTCTTGATTGAAATGACACATTGCTACGTCTTTCTCTTGCACATGACTTTTACAATCACAGCTCATTATCCTTTACCTTCCTCAGTGCTGTACATTCTGCCTAAAATAAAGGCTTAATAGATTTTTGACTGCCCTGTTCCCACAGAAAACTGTTGTTTGCCCTGTCAGAAGCCATATATTTTTCAAAAGTATCTACTTTGACAATCTCAAGAGACCTTGACTGTATCAGCAAAGAGTTCTGCTCTTTTAATAGAAATACACCCACCTCCCCCCCGCCAACTAGAAGTAAATACATCACCCATAACTACCTCTGCTCTTCTCCTCTGTTTGACATCCAAAAGAGGAGATCCAAATAGAGTATGTGGCTAGTTGGCCATGGAGAAAACAGTAATTCCGTCCTAATGAGGAAAACAGACAATTCTGTAGGGAATCCAGTCTACTGGGAGCAGGGATAAGATTCAAAGACCATGCTGATGTTGGTTGCCACATGCTATAGTCTTTCCATTTCAGAAAACTCCACATTCCTTTGAAGTGCCCACAGAAACAGCTGTGGGTTTGTGGGTTGGTCCTTGTTAAAAGTTAACTACTTAATGCCACTGAGCAGGATCTCTCATCAGATCCTGTCATCTATTTGAAGAAAATACTGCAAAAGAAGCAGGGTAAGTTTTGAAAAGCCATCTATCCAAAACATAGTGAACATAAATAATGTATTTCTTCCTGCCCTCAGTCTGCTTTAACACAACAGCAGAAAAACAGCCTTGCCATTGCTACTGAGTGCAGCTAATGGTCTTTTTTGTCTAAATTACAGTTGGTTCCTCTAAAAGTGTGTTTCCTGCCAAGTGTGGTTTCACAAAACGCTGAGTCAGAGGAGCTGGGAGGAGGGATCAACAACAGCAACGGGGGATGGCAACAGGCCCATAACATTAATGGTACTTTTAAAGGAAGGTTAAGAAACAAGAATGTTTCTGGGCAAAAGTAGCAAAACTGGAAGACAAATAAACTGTAAGGAAGGGTAAGTTACAAGTATTATTTCCCAGAAGGGAATATCATACTATAGTGGCTTGATGACATATAGAGTAATGCCTTAATATTTAGGAGTAGATCCTTTAAAGTATTCATGTGCTTCATATTGGACTAAGGACTCAGATGTAGTCAGGTCACCATACATCAGCACACTGGTCTGCCCCAGGAAATTTGAGGCAATTTGCCCTAGTTCAGCTTTCTAGAAGAGAGACTTAAGTAATCCAGCTCACTCTGTATTTGCCTGAGGACATGCACGTTTTTAGCTACTGTACTTTAGCTGATAAGCAATGCCTTATTAATCCACACCAGTATTCAGTGCACACAAAGTCTGAATGCTCATGAGGGTGTTAGACACCTTCCTGACTTAAAGCTGGGTAAGAGTTTTGCCACCTCACCTACATGAATTTGCCCCCAACACTACCAGCCAGCCACTGTCTCTGAAAGACAGAAGATGACAGAGCTGAGCAGCCAGCAATGATAATGATGAGAAGACATGAAATATCATTTCCTTTTTATGTTTCATGTCCAGAAATGGGAACAGGAAATAGTAGGAAATAAGGAAAGTGAGATGGTGTTAAAAGTAGTTTAAGCAACTTCCAACTTCTCTGGCTACTTATCCATGCTACCTGTTACCCTCTGTTGTGTCTGCAAAGCGTAAGTGGTAGCACAGAATGGGCGACATGAGGGATCTCATGAAAATTAACACCACCACCCCCTCCCAAAACTGCTTGTTTTCTACTCAGAAAAGTTATTTAGCTCTGTATACAACAAACAGGGTAAGAATAAGTGGCTGCAGGGCTGTTTCAGTCAACACAACAATGGAAAAATATCCATGTAACCACAACCACCTTTTTAATTTTCAATGTCTTTTCCTGCTCCAAGCTCTAATTCCAGCCACTCGGGACCTGATCTTGTTTCCACTTAAATAAACTGTAGATTTGCCATTAACCTTGATAGGAGTAAGATTAATTCTTGATATGTAAAGGTTATGATTTTCCACATTTCTTCAAGGGTAGCATGAAGGAGTACACTGGCATTACTGAGTCCAGTCCTCCGCACTGGCTGCTCTGTAGCAGACACTTGGTCCCCAAGAAACCAGAGACCAAACCCCACAAGCCCGTCCATACCCCACAGAAGGGCTCCCAAATCCACAGCACGGGAAAGTAAGGATTTAGCAAACTGAAGCTGGTACCACAGAAGGAAACGTTATTGTTCTGCAATATGGCCCTTTCATTGGAGCAGAAGGTGTGTCAAATGCACAGGATGGATTGGCAGCAGCTACTGCCAAGTGAGGGCTGTCCTGCCCAAATCCCTCCACAAAAGAAGGCCCACAGACGGAGGAAATGAAAGGCCACATCAGCAACAACTACAGATAGCCTTCAGTTCCAATGAAACCTCATGTGTAGGCTACCAAGTTCAAAGCAGATAAACACAAGCTTGCTTGCAGCTTTGCCACAGGCAGAAAACCGTGGCCAAGAGGACTAGAGCTGGCTTAACCCTGTAACTTAACATAACTGCTGAGAAAGTTGCTTGCCCAGAGCAATGAAGAGGCTCAAGTGCCCCAGACTGATCCTTTTTATCTCAGTGAAGAAAGTAATCACAGCAAGGCTTTCTTTTCTATCCTGGACACTGTTGCCTCATGACCTGTTTCTCACCTTTGACAGATAAGGTTTAGAGGTTTTAGACATAGGCTGCTCTTTCTTTTTTTTCTCTCCTTGCTCATACTTTGAAAGGATTGTTGATGCAGACAAGCAATACAGAGGGGAAATGGGCCTCCTTATGTTCCCTTATAACCTCAAACTTCATTTGTGGAACCAACCTGGAGGGATATTTTGAGAAGCCGCTAATGGATTGGTACAGTGAAGGTGTTCAGCTCTGATGTTGATGGGTCCCTTATGGAGCCAGTTATACAATGAAATAACAGTAAGAATAATTTATGTAACTGTTTTCCATATCATACCTTTTATTTCAGAGTTGTTAGGTTTTGATTGGGCTGGTTTTTTCAGCAAAAATATTTGTTGCATTTAGCTGACTCTTGGCCAAGATTTTCATTTGTAGGGAATGTCATAATTTAAGAGCCTAAATTTATTCATGCTTGTTTTTTTTATTTTCTCTAAGGAAACATTTTGCATATCAATGGAAAATATGGGGGCGTTTTCCTCAAACCATTTATTAGGGTAACTGTTAGAGAATGCTGCCCACAGTGTGCTGAGGAAGCAAACAATACAGACATCCTTGGGCATGTCAGGCCAGACATTTGTGTTCTGCAGGAGCAACCTATGTGCCTTCTGCTGATGGCTCAGTCCTATTTTGCATGTACTTTGTATTACTACATTTTATTGTTGTTCACAGAAACTCACTTATACATTCCCTTTCATTCTTTAATATTTTTCCAGATGAAAACCTCCCTGAAGCATTTTATGTACTGATAGATGTTCTCCTCTTCTTTCTTTGCTTTAAGTTTTTATTTCAGTTTTTTCCTAAGAAAACTAGGCAAAACTGATAAGCTAGGGTATATAAGGACAACAGAGTTGCAAACATCTAGAGAGAGAAATGGGACTATTGCTCAAGAGGCAATGCAAGTTTGTACAAACACTAAGCCAAGCTGTCTGGAATGCACGGAGAGTCCCTTCAAGATGTAACTGCTTACTAAGCTACTTTCTCTGCTGCTAGGTTGTTTACTTTTCTTTCCTGTGCATTTTTAAGTGTTCTTCCAGTTGTCTTCCTCGTTCTTCCTGATGGCCTATCATCATAGAAAAATAACAAGGTACAGGGTCTCCAAAGTGAACAGGTAGATTTGTGCTGCTTTGCAGTTGTCAATTTTGTTTGGATTGTGTTTTCCTTTTCTGTGCAATTTTCAGCCTGTAGCTGTTGAAACAGTTCAGAGGACCTGACAACTGTATGCTCCTCTGCTAATAGGGGGCAAGTGGTAAAAGGAAAACACCTGTTTTTCTAGTTCCAACGCTGGAAGGCACATTGATAAACATGCAGCACACTGCTACTCACAGAAATCAGTTACAAATGAACTTTAAATCTCTTTACTGTCTTACTTTTTCTAGAAGTGTCAAGGAGGTAGCAGTGTGAGACCTGGCCTATGCAGAGACACTTGGAAAAGCAGTGGCCTGCTAATAACCCATTTAACAGGTTAAATGAGCATAAATAAGTGTAAGACTGTGTGTTTCACAAGGTTTAATTTTATGCTAGTTTCTGTAGTCATCAATTTTCCCGTTTTCTTTCCTTGAAGAGTACCCATAAAGAGAAACCCTATAGGCTCAGCTTCTTCTCATCTTCATAAAGATAGTTAACTGCTGTAAGTCCCTACATTTTTAGCTTTAAAGGAAAACAAGACTAGAATACCAATGTAAATGGACATTATTCAGAACAGTTGCCTCTGGGCATAGCATCTCCCTCTCTGCAATGATCTCCCTCATTAGCTCCCATGAAGGAAGGGTGAGGTTGAGAGGAATGGTGCTGACAGACAGTGCTCTATTGACTGGTGGGGATGTCTCCCATGGGCTGTCTGGGAGGCTGGTGAGGGCTGCTGCTGCCTTACAGGCACTTGAATCTGGAAGTGTTAAGAGTTTTGCCTTATCCTCTCTGTGGACTGGTTGGCACTTCTGATAATTTTCAGCTAATAGGGAAGGAACACAAAAGATCCATTTTGAAAAGTAAATGTGACATTTTAGTCACAAGGGAGGATTTGAGTAATCACATATTTGTATGATTTTGAAATGGCTAGGCCTGGTGCAGGGTCAGAGATCATACATCCTATGGCATTCCTTGAGTGCCCAATACTGGCAAAAGTGGTTTGATTTGGTTTTTTCTTTGGGTTTTTTTGCCTTATTTTTTTAATAACTCAAGATTTTCCTTGGACTGACAAATCTATGAGTTTGACTTATATCTCAGTAGTGCAAATTAATGATTAGTGAGACAAACTGACTTTAGTTTACCCTAAGTTTAATATATTTGAAATCTGATTTCTTTTCAAGAAGGATAGGTTCCTAAATCTCATGGTGCCTTCTTAATATTAGAACATATACTATTTCTGTTGAAATCATAAAATCATAGAATTGTTTAGATCATATAATTGTGTATTCATGGTGAACTCCTAGAGTTCCATAATTTTGTTTGGATAGTGCACTGAGTTTGTTAATAAAAGACAGCATTTTTTATAGTTGGCCCTGCTCTGGAACATTCCAAAGTCAGATATTTATGGGTAGAAGAGAGTTTGATGGTGTTCCAGTAACAACCAGGACAACCTTTAGACATAACCCTTATATCACAGACTGAGCTACCTGCACGCTGTATTTTTGTGTTAACTTTGAAAACAGTAGACAATATATTTTAGATAATGTGCCATTAAATGTAGTACTTTTTTGGATTAATAGTGTTATACCTTCCTCATTTTTGTGTTAGCGTTGCCCCATTGATCTTAATTATGAAGTTAAGGTATACTAGGGCCAGATTGATTCTTGACATTGCATGATACTTAAAAAAGCCTTGTAACAGCAGCTGAGGATTTCCATGCAAGTTCTTTCATGCACTGCTCTTGTACAGTAAGAGTGAGGCTAAGGTAGCTACTTCCTACAGTGATTCATAGGTGTGGTAACTGCCCCATGGGACTACTGCAAGTTGGCAGAGCAGAGCAGACTTGCTCCGCCACCATTGCCCACAGGGTATGATTTCCCCTGTGGAAATCCCCTCCTAAAAATGGAGCATTTTATCTGTGCAACAAAACTGGCCATAAAGTACAGTAAGGAGATAAAGTGGTGATGGGATTAATTTTTTGATTGTTGGACAGCTGCATTCATTGCTGTTTCAATGGGGATATGGGAAGTGTAAGTCAGGAGACTGGTGCTCTAGACATGGCACTGCCAACCGCATTCATCACACTTCTGAAGAGGTAGAGAAGAAAGCTTCAGTCCAGAGGTATTAAACAACCCCAGACCCACTGTCTAGTTAAAATTAATGACCCAAAGTCATCAGTATACTCTGGCTGTTCTGCACTGCCCCAGCTGTAGAAAGAAGATGTAAAACTGATATGATGGGTCAGACAAACGCCATTTAAGGTTGTTCTATATTTCTAAGGAAGCACAAGAGGAGCTGGAAAACCCATCCCAGGCTATTCCTAATTTCCTCTCTAAGTCATGATAGTATTCAATTGCTAATGTTTCCAACCATACTGAAAAATGTAACAATATGGAAAACAGGCAAATTAAGAGATCTAGATTGTTCTATACCTTAGTCTGCTAATATTGATTATACTTTATAAAGCATGTAATTAAGTTTCTGAGCACTGCAGTAAAATACACTGACAAATTTTCAAATACTGATCAAAAAACATGCATTAGAGTGACAAGACTATTCTTGGATTTTGAAGGAATTTGGCCAAATAATTTCCTTCATATCAATAAAGAGAAGAATATACGACTTGCTAGATCCACAAAAGCCTTTGGGAGCCAGTGCTCCATAAAAACCAATGGAAGATAAGTGTTTAACTGGCTTTGTGGATTCAGCTGGTGTGTAAATGACAGAAGTTTCTACCTTTTCTGTACTCCTTATTACTGGTGGAGGACAACACTGACTTCAGAATCTGTAAAATATGACAGGGGCAAGAAGAAAACCTTCCCATACAGAGATTTCTGATATCCACAGCAGTAGGGGTATAATATCTCCTAAGTAACGTAGTGGGGTTTTTGAAACAATTTATTCTGATATTCAAAAAGGACTGTGTGCTTTTAGCAGCAAAGCCTTCATCAGCTGATTCCTCAGGTCGTTCAAGGGAGCATATAGAAAATATACACATCAATATGTGAAGCAATGGTTTGAGGTGAAAGTAGATGTTCTGGACAATTGAAATCTTTTTTGAAGTTTTCACACGTTAGAAAGGATTGATCTTCTCTCCCTGAAGTACCTCCAGCTCCTGTGGATTTCAGAATGTCTTTTAGATATATGATTGAGTTGCCTTTATTCTCCATAGATATATACAACTCTTCAACAACTTTATTAAAATATTATTCACGTGAAAAGGAAGAAAAAACCCTCCTATTTTCTGTGTTCACCTCATTTCATACCTAGGAATTAGCAAACTGTGCTTACTAGGTTAGGAGAGACCTCATTAAGTCAAGCCACTGAAATATCTACATTTTAACCTGTTATGGAAAAGGAGGACAAAATGCATTCACAAATATTACAATCATCCCATCAAAAAAAGGTTGTCAGATAAACTGTCATAAATTAAAAGAGAGTGAGTGCTAAGTTTAAGAAAAAACTCCTGAGTAAAGGACCTGTTTCTTTCCTCCTTGACAACACCATAAATAAAAATAATTCTGAAAGTTCATGGAATGGCACCAATATGGGATAAGAAAAAATCAGATTAATAAAATGCACACTGCATCAGCTCAAACAAGAGATTCCAGATGGATTAGGAATAAAAGCATTTTTGAACAGACCTCACCCAGATTGCAGGAACATTCCTGACACTGTATCCGTAACATACTCTGCTGTCTTCAAAAGCCCTTGCAGTGCACTGCTGCTGTTCCAGATATGAGGACAGCATCCAGCATTTGGCTAAACCATCAGAGCAGAAGCCAGAACAGCTTCCTGCTGAGCAGATCCTGAATAAAATTATCCAGAGGACCTTGGTAAAAATTAGTGAGCTTCAGTAAAATCACTCAACAGACCTTGGTAAAAATTAATTGCATAGTCTAGCCTAAAGCACAAAGGAAAGCAGTATCAAATGAACAGAAGTTGAGTTTGGCTCCCTTTGGAAAGAACGAATTTTAATGATGGTCAAAAAAAAAAAGAATTTATTTTGTTCCTGATTCCAGCAGGAAGTGAAACCAATCTTTCTTTTAAGGCTGTTTGTTGAGTCATACTGCTCTGAAATTTTCTTCTTTGTGTTTCTGGGAATCACATGCAGTGCCAAAGTACCTTCTTGTTTAAACAATGTTTTAGGTTGCCAAAGTCATGAGGAATGTGTGCCACGTCCCATGGTTTCTGTAATTCTGCATAAAGAAGCAGATGAGGATGGTTTGATTCCTGTAGAAACCTCAGTTATATTGAAGGTTCCTTGTGTTTGGTAGCACTGTAATCAAAAGCTTCCGTATAATTCAACATCACTAGAATAATGGTTAATTTGAGAAAGTACAGGGATACAAATAGGAAACTGAAGAAATTAAATTCAGCTAGGCAGTGTAAGACTTTAGTGGGATTATGGAAAACACAAAACTATTCAGGCAGCAGGCTGGGTTGCCTAGAAATGGGGTAATCATTTAACGTAGTTTAAAAAAAAATCATTTATGCTTCTGGGGCCTTTATTGTTAACAGCTTGGTTATCTCTTTATTTTTTACCTTTATCAAAGTGCAGGTGAGCTCCATATAGTTTAACCGACTCTGTAAAATAGTATTGTTCTGTGCAGTAGATACTCACATTTCCAGGGACAGGGATTCATTTTTCAGAAAATTATAGCCTTTGGAGAGAGAAAAGACCTATTAGGTCATAAAATCTGTTCCTCTGCCAGCACAGGATGTGTTGTATCATCTATGTATATTCATTAGTGTTTTGTTCAAGCTGTTTTTCAGTAGATGCAAGGGGACTTCCAGTGCTGAACTCGGAAAACAGAAACATGGTTGAGTAGATCTCACCAGACAGTTGCCCCTTATACCCTCTCTACCTTTACAAGTGTTATAATTAAACAGAAATTTTCACTTTAAGAAATGCCCTTCTACTAGCCAAAGGTTTATTACTATTCCATCTTAATTTAAATTAATTATTTCTTCTCTTTCAGACAGCTTTTGTGTCTCCCATTCAGGCAGAATTGAGGTTACTGAAATTTAGGAAAAGAAAATTATTCCTTTCTGAATTTTTCCATGTCTCTGAATATGGTGAGCAAGATGTAGGGGTTGAAAAATCTGCATTATGAAAATTTATCTCCACTTTTGAAGAGGCTTCAACCTATGCTCTAAATCAAACGAGAAATTGCGTATCATTAAAGTCAAGTTCGAGGTCAAGCATGTATTAAACTGCTTTTTAATTTCTTTAATGAACTTGATAGTTCAAAAAAAATAGCAAGATATGTACAGTTTCTTGTTCTCATTCATAAATGTTTTTCGGTATAAAAAACAACTAATTTCACATAAATCCAAATTTCTTCCATGGAATTCAGAATTTCATGCAAATATCAAAGGATTTATTAAGAAGCACATAATCATAAACTTTATCACACAAAATCACAAAAAGTTTCATGTAATTTCGTAGTAGACAAAATTCTTACTTTCTGGAACATGAACGCAACATTATTTTTACTTTTTTGTAGTTTTAAAAAAGGCTTTGTATGAATTCCCAAAGGTGTTTGTGGGGTTACATTATTATTGTTCCTACACTTTTGGAGGATGCTAAAATTAATATGGTCTGACTGATCTAGGGATAACCAAAATCCCTGTGTCCACACAGTCCACTCAAGTCATCTTAGGGCTTTTACAGGAAGATAAAAGAGATAGAAAAGTGCTAAGATAATTTCCTTGGCTTCTTTTTCACAGGATTAATTGCTTAGTTTTGTGAGCCAATTTGTTGTGTACTTTGGCCACTTTGTGTTGACCAGTCCTGGTATTTTAGCACCTTTCTAAAAAAAACATGCATTAGGGCAATCCCCTGAAGGCTGTTGGGTTTTTTTTTCTGGTGAAAGAAAGCTAGAACTACTGCCATCATCAGCCACTCCACTTTGTCACTTGGCTTTGCAAAAAAAAAAAAAAGGCAAAACCAACATTAGTAATGTCAACCTGACTTCACTAATACGAACATATTCAGCTGTTGAAGAATCTTTTTGGTGATGTTTGTCCGGGGCCATCTAGAATGACAAGCAGGAAAGAGACTTCCCCTGCATGTGCTCATGTATTGGAGCATAGCATACCTCAGGAGTCTGCATAAACTTTCAGCAAGCTATTAAAAAAGTTGCAGCGTTTATGAAGCAGAGATGCTTCTAGATGGGATCATATTGGTCAGTCTCACTGGTGCTGTAATCAACAAAATTGCTCAGCCTAAGGCTCCTTCAGTATAAACAGGAAGGTGAGACTGACAAGGTATTTTCAAAAACCTCTGCTATGACACATATATTCCTGGTTATTGAAAAATCAGATCTCTCAAACCTTTGGCTTCCTGTGTGTCTGTATTCCCCCAGGCTACCAAGGGCAGGTTTCCAGCCAAGGTGATGAAGATTGAAGGTGGTTGATTGTCTTCACAACAGCTGGTGGATAGACACTCTGCCGAGGCCTGCCTGTCACATTACTTTTATAGGTTCTGACAAAAGCGTAGTCGAGTTTATGAAACAGATGATTCATCCTATGTATAGCTTTTTATGCATCTGAGATTTATATACATATGTATTAAAAACATGGTGGGAACTGTTGCCACAGAATATGCCTGCATAGAGAGAGGCAGTAATTCTGCTTGAAGAGGACCCACAAAACTGAAGCAACACTCTGGCACACGGAAATGCTGCAATACCATTCTAATGAGATAAGAAGCCATTTAAAATTTGTGCTCCACTGTATTTTCAACTGCATTATTTTCTATGCATCTAAAAATTTATTAGCAGTATAAGGGTTTGTCTAGAAGTAATGTGCATTTATTTGTACACTTTTTGTGGAAAGAAACATGTTAAAAAGACCCAATAGTCTGTACTTTGGTTGAATGATGGTCATGTGGAATCTACAATTGAATTGTAAGGACAGGAGGACAGGAAGAATACAAGTGACAAATACAAGAGCCTTTCTGCCAGCAGGGAAGAAGAGCTGTAATGAGCAAAACTCACAACTTGATCTAATTTAAAGCCAAACAGAGCTTCAAGAATGTGTGGGAATTAATCTTTTTATTTATCCAGAATGAAGGAAGAGAATTAAGGGTAAGTGGAATAGCACTGAAATGGACAGATTTGTATTCCCTCCTGAAAAACATTGCATCCAAGTGCCTGGCAGCTAAAGTTCATAAGTGCAGCAGCGGATTTTTAAGAAACTGTACAGACTTTCTGTTTGTTCATTTTTGATGGGGGATGGGAAAGAGGGTCTGGGTTTGACAAATAATGTGATCATTGTTGAAAATCTACAGCAGTACAAGAAATGAATGGCGAATATAGTCTTAAGAAAAAGGAAAATAAAAAAGTAAAAAAAAAAAAGAAGAAAATAGTAATGAGTTTTTCTGACTTAGGCCCCAGCTAAGAAAAGTGTCTAATCAGAGAGCTAAGAATTTGCAGTGTTTGCCCTCTCAGCTTGAAGAGATGTGATCAGCATGCTAGCAGTTTCTGCTCGTCTGGGTTCCTACAGCTTCCAAACAGCCATATCAAAACTCCACTTGTCTGCTCAAGCAATTCTGTTTAAGCCTAAATAAAATTAAATATATGAATGACTCACAGAAATAATTCCATGTTGGGAATCTCATAATGTCACTACTGTTGTTTGATATAAACCAGGTCACATAGCTGCACTTAGCTTGCACATAAACTTATTCCTATAGTTGCTGGCTTTTTGTACTCACATGTATTTTTATGTCCCCTTCCCCACAAGCTTTTTTCATCTTTTATTTTGGCAGGTTGCCAGTACAGTAGCCAGATCTCCTATTATATGCCAATTAATCCCTTCTTGATGAATTTGACTCATTTCTGTTTTATTGTACACAATACGGAAATACATCCCAGCAAAATGTAGTATAAATAGGGCATGGGTTAGTCAAGTACAAAGCCTTTTTTGTCATCTACTACATCTGTATTTACAATTTCAAGTTAAAATAACCAACATCCTGCTAGAGTAACCTTTCTCATTGTATTTGAAAAGCTTTTTAATTATTTTTTCCATCATAATGCTAACAGTGCAATAAGCCATGTTTTATTTTAGAAACACAGATGAGACATAGAGATGAGATGCAGAGTTACTACACTGTGTAGCTCTTATGACTAGATATAATTGTGTAGCAGTAGTATAATAGGCTGCAATCATTTTAAAAAGGCAACTGTCTCCAAGGAAGTTTCTGCATACCTGTGGCCTCTGCCCAGAGAAGAGCTTGTGTTAGCCAAACACCAGGACAGTTGCATGCTCCCATCAAGGCAGGGGCATATGTGTGGAGCACAGTCAGAAGACATTTTAATTGTATGCCCATAGTGGGTTGTCAAATCTACCTCCGCTCAAAGTATATACTTAAATCCAGCTGACTTTACTGAGACTACTCCTGTGAAGTAAACAGGGTGTTCAAGTACAGCTGAGCTACAGACTTGACTTTGGCCTCCTTGGAGCACAGTCCCCCACTATGACCAAACTGACAAATGATCCACAGTGTCTGAAAGAAAGAGATTTTGCCCTCTCTTTTATTTCCTTCCTTCAACTACCCTTCCTGCCCCTTCACTAGATATTTATCCTCTCCACTTCATCTCATCAACTTCAGTGCTTGGCTGACCCCTAGGTCAACTCCGTCAGTTTGCTTTATCAACAGAAAAAGTCCATATTGACTTTTTTCCTAGGTTATGTTGTGCCATTTTATGTAGTTGAGGTGCTGTGTTGTGCTCCAACAATCACCGAAGCCAGTAAAAAATTAGTGGGTGGCCAGGAGCAGGAGGGAAGCAGAGCTTGGAGGGAAGGTGAGGTCTTCATCCTCAGTGCAGCTTCTCTTAGTTCCATCAGGTTGCATTAGCCACTTTTTAAAAAGCAAAGTATTTTCTGAAATTACAACATAGTGCCACCTCTTTAAAAGCACTTGCATTCATAAGGTCATTGGCTGAACTTATCTTGTTAAGTCCCATTTCAGTTATAAAACCCTACAAAGGCATTTTATTGCGTAATATTATTATGACGCCTAGATGCTTTGCTCAAAAGTCAAAAGGAATTAAAGCCCTGTAACACAGCAAAACTATGTAACAAATCAGAAGACATAAACTATTCAGACAGAAATGTCTGTATGTTTAAGAATAAGAAGGATTTAACTTTTAACCAACCTTAGAACACATCCTTGTATGTATCCTTTACTTGTTAATCTGATTTTGTTTAGTTCTAAAAAGGGGCTTTGCATGCTAATTCAGATTAATCAGGTCTGACTGCATGTAATTAAAAATTAGTAAGACAAAGGCAGACCGTAAATCAATTCTTAAAGAACATCTTCCTTCAACTACAAAAGATTAGACTTTATGCATCAGTTGCTCTGAAAGGAAAAACAGTTATTATTGAAGAGCACGCTAACATTTTATCATTAAAAAATGAAGCACGTATGCCTAACAAAATTAAATGATCCAGACAATAAAGCACATTTGCAGAGATCAAGAATGATAAAGCCAACAGTAGAGTAAAATCCAATGCAAAAAATATTAAAGCCCATTACTGCAATGAGCTTCTGGCAAAGGACCTCTGTGCAATAGAGGTCATATAACATTTCAATGTTTGCACTGGATGTAACTCAGGGAACTCATTCCAAGCCTACAATGGAAAAAATTTTGTGTGGTTCATAAACAGTGCAACCCGCACCTAAAACTGGATGAAAATTAGGAAATTTTTCTTAATTACCTAACACTTTTCAAAAAATCTCTTTAATTAATAATTGAATTTTTTAAATCCATTTTGAATTTATCTGAGAAGCTTTATTCACCCAATTGAGTTTACTGTAGTTGCATACTACTATCACAGCAAAATATCTCTTTCAAAGCTTCTTTTCAATTTCTTTACATTTATTTTTACAAAAGAGAACATTTGGAATTCTCACCAAAAAAAAAAAAATTAATTTGTAAATCTCTGTAAAACAAAGAACTTTGTTACAGGGACAATTACATGATGCAGAGCAGACACACAACGGTTTCTTTCACAGCTAAAGTCACGTCCTTGGATATTTTATGTGAAAGGAGAAAAGGAAGGCTAAAATTCAAATCTCTATCCAGCAAACAGGCCTCATTCTGCCCTTTGCAAGGGATATTTGTGTTACTAATGGCTTTCAAAGTAGTATTCGGCCTGCTCAAATATGCTAGTAAGTGTTGCCCTGCTCCTGCCTTCTCTGGAAACATGTCAGCCCTGGCAGCGACTATTACAACTACAGTGAGGTTATGAACATAGTGGCAAGGGAAGTCCTCCCTTAGGACCTGAATATAAACGACTGTGGACATTATGGCCTACCTAGGATAATTGCCAGGACTGACAGACCTTGATGTGCTTGCTCACAGTGGTGCATCCCCAGAAAAAAAAGGATCTCTCTGGGGAAGGGTAGAGGACATGGTGCTTACCTCCAGCAGCTGGCACTGATCTACCACACCTGGAAAGGATGCTGCACGTCCACTCAAGGGGCCAATCATCCTTTGAGATCAATCATAGAGTGTAAGCTTTTTCCCATAATAGGTATTTACTGACATTAAAACTCCAGTGTTTTCACAAAAAAATAGAATTCAATATGTTGAAATCAGTTCTTCATGAGGCCATCCAGTCTCTGAAAGTCTTATTTACTTCTTTGGGTCGGCATTTTATGACAAACACTATCTTGTCCATATCACCATCCAATTATTAATGGCTGCTGTAAGCATTTGACTACCAAGGGATTTCAGAACACGACACTGTTGCAGCTGCACATATATTAAATATACAGCTTAAATTTATCTCAGGATATGTAAGATATCCTCTGGGAAAGCTGTACAATGCAACAATGCTTTCTATTTTTGGCAATAATTAAACTATACTATGAAGAGTTATTAGACTTAATGACACTGTAAACCACAAAAGCAAAATATCTAACATCCCAATATGATGTTCTTAGTCCTACCTCATACCTCATTCTTTTCAGCTCTACTGCAAATGAAAATTAGAGTTGATGGAAACTAAAAAGGTCTTTTTTATGCATGGACTAACATATTTAGCTCAGTGAGAAAATAAAAACTGTTTACCTTTTCTCCTTAAAAGTGCAAATTCTTCCTGCTGCATGAATTTGTAAAGTAAAATTGCTCAGTACTTATACATCTCTCATGCTTATCTTCTAAATCAACAGTGATAAAACCAGAATTTTGAAATTTATAGAGTATATAATTGGAAATTCTCTTTGTCACTTGCATTAACGCAGTGCAATGAAGTACAAAATATAAAAATATAAACTAGGATTCTGACAATAGTCACTTGGAAGATAAACTTATCATGGATTATATACCTTCTTTTAAATAATGCATCACATATTTTTCAGAACCAGTGTAGTTCCTTCTCAAGGTGGTGTGAAAACTGAGCAATCTGAAGCATATTTATACAGATTAAGTGGTTTCTAATACTCCAAAGAGCACTTAATCTGCATGAATGTGCTTCGTGTTGCTATGTGCTTCTAAAGCCTGAACAACAAGCCTAACTGATTCTGAAAGTCTGCAGCACATTTGTATTTTGATAAGTCAAACAAAGGCGAAAATGGAAGAGATATGTTAATTGGCCCTGGCAAGCAAGACAAGCCCTGGCAATCAGCTCCAGCCTGAGCTTCTTATTCTCCAGCCATGTTCTTAAAATGTCTCACATTATACTAATAATGCAAGCTATCATGGTAATAGGGACTCGAAAATGTGATAATGTTGGAAATGATGTATCCTTGATAAAAATGTTCCATAATCACCATGACTAATGTTTATTAAAATGCTGCCCTAGAAACTGAAGTAAAGGCCAACTGGTTTACCTTAAGGGTTCTGCTATGGCATTTTTCAAATACTCTGTGTTTATCACTTTTTCTAGCAGATCATCTAAATGAGAAAAAAAGTGGTGAAACACTTGGCAAAAAAGCCTTCAGATTCTGACACTTTCCTCTGGCAGAGCCAGGAGATGGTTATTCAATAGGTATCTAACATATCTATAAGGTATGCTGAAAGTGAAATACACATAGACATGTGTCAGAAATACACATTTTTTCAAAATAAAACTGAGTGATTTTTATATCAGTTCCATATTTTGTCCCATGTTGATTAAATAAGAGGAAGAAATTGCACAAGCAGAATTAGCACATGATCAATTGTTCTTGCTGACTAACATGGGGGGACAGACTCAGTGGTGTGTTTTGTTGCAGATGTCCTTCCTCTTCCAGTGTTTGAGGACACAGAAACATCTTGTGATGAGCAGGAGGAAGACATTCTCCCATTTCCACACCTGCCTGTGAGAAATGAAGAAACCTGGTGGTAGGTAGGTCTTGAAGGCACTGTGTCATATATAAAAATTATTAGTCATGTAATTCATGCTGTTATGGAGGATAACTTTGAAAGACAGTCAGACCGAGGTGTACTGTCAGCAAGGTGTACTGTTTAAGTTTCATACAAAATACATACAAAGCATCAACACCATTTGTTTTGTTTTGTTTTGTTCTATGCAAAGTAAAAGTGTGTGGGATCTTGTAGAACATGTAAGAAATATTCAGTACAAACCACTTTTCCAGTAACTGGGTCCCAGAGCTGTATAAATATCTCCAAAAAGCAGTGCCCAAGGCTTTAAGAGTATGTGAAATGAAAAGGATACATCTGTCAGCTGGTATGTAGCGCAGGAGGCAAACTGCTGAGTGAATTGGCAAGGGAGAACAGAAGACGATAATGAAGACAACGCTAAAGTCACTGGAAGAGATGGAAGGTAACATTTGCTGGTCTTCAGTTCAGCATGGTTCATAGCACTGGATCATTTGGAATAGTTTATGGGTTGCTAAGACATAAAGATACTTTCTTCATAGGTACTCATCCCAGATATCTTCTACTGACACCTGTCCTGAGAGACAGAAACAGTTTTCCTAGCTAATAAACAATTCACAAAGTGTTTGCCACAGAAGAGCAAGGAGCGCTCAGGGTTAGTAAAGGGCTACAGCAATAGCTGTAGGGAGAAAGAAGTGAAGGAAAAATGATGAATAGCTCAGAGTTGCCGTTTCTTTTCTTGTTTATGTTTTTTGTAAGTTTATTTACTGTAATCCTAATGCAGCATTCTAAGCTGACTCTAGCCTCGGGGTGGTGGGCGGGGAACGACGACGAGGTGGGGGAAGGGAAGTCTGCCATAATATCTTTGGAAGGGAAAGCTACAAGTCAAGAAAAATACAGGCATATAAACAGATGCTTCAACCCAAACAGGTTACAATACTAAATTATTTACACAAATACATTTGTGCAGGTTATGCATTAATTTCAACTGTTTAGACACCCCCATATTGAACTGGTTCTTTGTATGCAGAGGGACTTTTCTACCTTGACATCTTTAAATGTTAGGGGTAACAAAATCAGTGTAACGTGTGAAGCATGACACATATCAAACTGCTTCTTCCTCACATTTGTCACTTTACTGAAGCCATAAAACTTGGGCATGCAGCAGGGATGGAGGAATCAGTGGTGTTTGGTTGGTTGGTTTTTTTTAAATACTAGGGTAGTAGTGTGGTTATTTTGTCATGAAGGTGGAGCAGAACAGACAAATCCCCACCCCTTTTGGGTGCTCAGGAGTTGAATGCTAGCATCCAATTCAGAGGTACAAAAGAGTTTTCCCAGCCATTGTTAATATTGTCTTACTACTGTTGCTTGGATGTTTTAATATGCCTCAGTAGCGTCCCAGAAATGTAAGTCTGCAGGAAAGCCAATTCACAATAAAACCTTTGGCTTTTGAAAAAGCAAGACTAAAAGGTCCACAGCCATAACACGGCATGTTATTTGCATGCTGTTGGATGGTTTCTTCTGCATTTTGCTACACACTGGTTCTAAAGGAAATTAGACCATATGGTAAGCAATTTGCCTGTGTGTGCAATTTAGCATCTTTGCCCCTAACAGGTGTGGGTATCACAGCAGGAGTGGATTAACAGGATTTTTTGTCACTCAGTTGTTTGCCTGTTGTGAAAGGGCACCCTCCCTCACCACCAGTCTCTATCTCTCCATCCGCCGGACAGCTGAAGTGCTAAGTAAAACATGTTGCCTGATGCTTGTCCATCTCTGCTTTGCCACTGCTGGGTTACTTTTTGAACTGGTCCTTTCAGACAGCTGTTTTCAGCCTACTCATTATCCCTGTCATTCCTGCCTTCAAAATGTACCATTTTACTGAGCCACAACTTCTGCAGGACCATCGCTTCAGCTCCACTAACACGTCCCACCTCCACAAGCCTCTGGACCTGCCACCCTGCCCTGCAGGTGTGCAAACACCATGATTCTCCTTCTAGCAGGTTGTCAGGGCCAAGGGTGCTACCAGGTCCCAGCACATTCTTGAACTTTCTTTTTAGGAGCTTAAGATCAGCAGTGGATACAGTGACCAGAAGGTCCTTGTGTAGCAAGAAAGGATTTCATTGTCACCTCTCTTTGTGTGTATTTATCTCTCTCTTAGTACTGGGAAGAAATCATTGCCCAAAAGATGTTCAAAACAACGAGAGCAATAAGCTTTTTCAAGTTCACTAGTATTTTCATATCGTACTTTTGTAGATCTGAACTTCCCCAAATTCCCCCTTTCTTCTCCCTCTACCTTGTCTTTCTGGCTGCAGCTTTGCCAAGCTAATGAATCCAACTTAAGCAGGCAAAGCAACACAGTAATCCAACCAAGACAAAACACTCATAAATTATTAGAGGCAGTTCCAAATTCAATCTGCTGTTGTCTTGGCGACTGACTGGGAAGCACCAATAATTTTTTTGTTTCTTCTCAGGCTGCAAGATGTCAGGCACAATTGTCTGTCTTCCCTCTCCCCCTTCCCCATCCTTCCTTTTCCAGTCCTTCATGTTACCTCCTTCTCTCAACTTGTTTTCTAATGATATAGCTTTGGAATTAAGCAATCCTTCAACTTTCAGTACTAGCTGCTACTGCCTCTTTTTTTTCATCATTTTATTATTTTTTAAGAAAAGCTCAGAGGCACTGGACCATTAGTCCTGTGAAAAGTTCCCTTCTTCCTGCAGTTCTCGCATTTCCTTTTTACATGCTGCCATGCAGCCCTATGTGACATGTTAACTCAGTCCAGGAGCCAGTATGCCACTTTGTCACCCTTCTGCTTTGTATTCCTTTGACTCCTTTCTGTCAAGCAGGCTAGTATTTCTGCAGCCGATCTCTGACTCAGAGCAAACAAATAATGAAGCTGACCTCATTCCAGAAAACAAAGCAGTCTTTTACCTGGACACATGGTAGCAAAGGGGCTCAGGACTTCATTTCACCTTGGCACTGCTCCTTTGCTCTCTTTTTTATTGTCACACATTATCTGCAAAGAAGAAAACTTCTAATATATACTTTTTTTAATCCAAAGTTAAATTTTTTGTGACTTTTGTCCTCTACTCTTAAAGTTTTGGGGTTTTTTAATGTTTCCATGTTGCCTGCAGAACACGCAGAAGCAAGGCACTTTATACCTACTTCAGTTGTAAGAGCAATGGTGGACGTTAATATAACACATATTTACCTAAACTAAATCAGTACTTTGTCCGTCATCAAGAGGGAGTATAGAAATTTGCCTAGACAAAGCATATATGAAGTATGAAAAACTACAAATAGAGAATGTGTGCATATCAACGCCACAATATGGTAGAGTAACAAGTTTATAAAAGCAAAAAGATATGTTATGCCTATCAACCTACCTGGCCACATTTGCTTCTTTTCAAAATTTCCTCCTATAAAGCTGAAAGCACTTTACAGCAGTATTAACACACACTATATTTAGGAATTAGCTGCACGTGGGGTGTAACATGCCTGCAAGGCAACATTTCTAAAGTTTAACACTTAGAAGGCACAAGGTTCTTTATAAAAGACGTCTGTGGGGGAGATGTTTGGTTCAAATTGTACGTTGCAATAGGATCTCAGTGCCATTTGTTAGAAATATAAAAAGAAAAAATTAAAAAATCACTCTAATATTCCTATTACTAACCATAGATTATAGCAGAGGTGGGGTTCTTTTCACCTACATAGACACCTATATAGATGTCTCTTATCTGGTTTGTTTTTAATTTCCTAAACAGGAATATAGGAGTAAATTTCTTGAATGTTTGCAGTTGGGATTTTAAAATTTCCAATTCTGATAAACAGTTGAACTGTTATAGATGGCACAATGATTACTCTCATTAAACAAAGAGAAATTATGAAGATGGATAGAACTCAATTCGGCAGAGTAAATACTTGTAATACAGCTATATGTAGAATAAATTCTTCATAAAGTTTTTTCTAAAATATGTGTTTGCCTGAACACATATAAAATTTACATCTGAGATCAGAGAAAGACCCAAGAAAATTATGCCAGTCATATTCTTGGCAGTCATCAATAGGGTAATGCTGTCAAATACGGTATAAATTTCCTCTTAACACATTGTACATTCTGTTTCTTTTGCCTCATCCACAGTCAAACAAACAGGAGTAAGTGGAGGCTGGTGACAGCTTGGTCACCAGACAGGACCAAGAGGTGGCCCTTAAACACCCAACAACACTGAGTGTATCAGAGACCACATCAAACAGACCACAACAGAGGGGTAACCTCCACCAGAAAGAAACAAATGCAGGAGAGAACTCCTTCAGCTGGTATAATACACCGAGGAGACATATAACAGCAGCAATAAACCCATGGCCTTTGTGACCATAGTGTGAAACACATCTGTGAGCAGAGGATCCAAAAAGAGGCTGTAAAAATGACAAAGAAGGGAAAAAAGCCAAGGAGCAGCATCCAAAAAAGGAAAGATGGGAAAAATAGGTAGAGAATCAAGAAGATATTTGATGTCATGGCATCAAAAAATAGTGTCACCCCCTGGTAATAGCCATTCACTCAGCAGCAGTGGGGTTTAGGATGGTTTTGGGAGTTTTCACCTACCTTCTTTTCCTACTGCTCTTTTTTCCCCACCACACCTTCACTTTTCCAGGCACTGTTGCTTCTTGCAACCTGGATAGAGGAGCTTCTCACACTTGAAAACTGAACCAGCATAAATAAAAGTGAAAAGAAGGGCTATTGTGGAAGGAAATAAATTAAAAGGTCAGGAATGCTCAAAACAGCACTACTATTGGAATGTGAACTTTGCCATTCTGTCTTGTGTGGCTTCACAGTTACATCTCCTTCCATACCACTGTGCTCTGCTCTAATCCCTTGCAAACCTGAAAGAATAGGTGTGATCAAATGACTTGTCCTTCTTGCCTGCCTGGGACACCTGTGCTCTCAGATGAGGGCAAGTTGGGCTCCTCAGGGAGCCTGGAGAGACAGACACCCACCACTTAGGCATCTGAGACTGACTCTGCTGGTTGCTTCCCCTCAGTCAGAAATCTGATTCGAAAGGACAAGCTAGAAAGGTCGATGGAATAGCCTGACATTCCCCTCTACACAGCCACAATGCTTCAAAAGCAGAGATGAAAGGCAGCCTCAACTTCCTGATCCTCTCCCCAGGGTGACTTAACCAAGGGGGTGGTTGTTAATATACTCTCTGGGAAAATGGGATGGTTAAAAACACATATTAAAAATTAAATGGCCTGAATCACATTTTGGAAAGTGCCCTCTACAGCCGATACAGATTGGTGTGCATCAAGAGAACTTTCACATAAAATACAGTAGGTCTTCCTGGTTTTGAGATTGCAGGTGGGCCAGATACCATAACTGGATGCTAATAACAACAGATGCTGAAAGTCGAAAAGTGAACAGTTGTTCCAGAGAACTAACATGTCGTGAAAGACCACAGAAGCCACAAAGTTCACCACTATCATCCTGTGCACATGTCGTGGTTTAACCCCAGCTCTCAACTAAGTACCACTCAGCCACTCACTCACTCCCACCTCCTGGTGGGGAGGAGAATCAGAAAGAAAAGGTAAACCCTGTGGGTTGAGATAGGAACAGTTTAATATGTGAAGCAAAATAAAACATAACAACAGCAATAATAATAATAACAAATTTATACAAAGACTAATAATAATAGCTATGAAAAGGAGAGAGACAAGTGATGTACAATACAATTGCTCACCACCTGCTGACTGATGCCCAACTCATCCCTGAACAGTGATAGGTCTGTCCCAGCCAGCTCTCCCAATTTATATACTGAGCATGATGTTCTATGGTGTGGAATATCCCCTTGGTCAGTTCATGTCAGCTGTCCTGGCTATGCTCCCTCTCTGCTTCTTGTGCACCTGCTCTCTTGCAGAGCATGGGAAATCAAAAAGTCCTTGACTTAGAGTAAGCACTGCTTAGCAACAAGTGAAACATCAGTGTGTAATCAGCATTATTAGAATACAAAACCCAAAACATAACATTTTACCAGCTACTAGGAAGAAAATCAACTCTATCCCAGCTGAAATGAAACCAGGACAGCCCATCACAGCTACAGATGTGCTGCATTAGCACCAGCATGTCAGTGTTGCACAAAGTCCACCAAAGTCCCATTTTAAGGATCTTCACTCATTGGCCCCCAGTTCTCAGTTATATCTATATATGGCTTTAAGTTTCTCATAAAATCCAAGCTGGATGTAGTCTTTCTGAAGGGTACTCATACAAACCCTG
The DNA here is from genome assembly GCF_003945725.1 of Corapipo altera. Taxonomy (NCBI): domain Eukaryota; kingdom Metazoa; phylum Chordata; class Aves; order Passeriformes; family Pipridae; genus Corapipo; species Corapipo altera. Next base: position 3,887,429 of record NW_020884879.1, on the reverse strand, counting down.
TGGATGTCCACTCCCTGTCATGGGAGCTGTCCTAGGCCTTGACCTGGTGCACAGTGACAGCTGTAGGACAAGCTGTCTGTAGGTCATCTTCCAAATAGTCCTTCAGGGCAGGTACAGGTGGTAATGTAGAAGGGCAGTGCTGTTGAACACATGAATTTTGTCCATTAATTTAGCAAAATATTTGATCCTTGTAATAAGTACTCTTGCTATGCACTGATTAGTTCAGATATGTGCACACATATATATGTGCACATGTGTATGCAAATATATATTTATACATATTTTATATTACATTAGTTTCTTGTGTATAATGTCTTTTCTAAACAGATGGTTGCACAGAAAAATACACCAAGTTTTGTTGGATAAGTACTAGACCTCTCAGTTGACACAAAACAATATTTTTTATTATGTATTCATCTCATGTTACTGTAGGTTTGAATACACATGAAAGTTCACATCAACCTGTTTGAACATATCCTGACTGGGAATGATTTACTACTACTTAGGAAAAGGATCACTCATCTTTTGTTGTGCTCCCACCTTATTTGCAAGTTAATGCACAAGGCAGACCTTAGACAGCCTTAATTTGGTTTGGTCTTTTAGCTCTCAAATCCCTCATCTGTACACTGCCATTCAGCACAGCAGGGGTGTCAGGTTCTCAGACCAGAACAACTCCAGTCCCTCTAATTATTGAGTGAACTCTGTCTATGGCTTTCACTGAGGTAATGGAGCCCACAGGGAGCAATGATCAGGTCTGAAGTATAATGAAGGTCACTCTCATCAAGATATTTATTTCTTTAAATTAATAAGAAGACAGAAAAATACCTATCATGAGCTGTAAAGACACTTATGTTTTATAAGATACTGGCAAACTACAGATAAAACCATATCACACGAAGAAACAATAAGAACTTCTGAAATGGAAAATGAAGAAATCTGCATCATCTTCACTGCAGGTTACCCATAAAACTCTGCAAAGTCTCATTTTACCACTAGTGTATCCCTGCTGAGGTGATTGGCATGCAGCTTGCAGTGTGGGATAGCTGCTTAGAGTTTCCCAGGTTTCCTAGGTACAAGCATAGACAAGCAGCCAGAGAAGTTAGAACGACAAACACAGGATAGAAAGAAAATCTTTGTGAATCACACTCAATCTAGATTAGTCAGGTGGGGAAGCTGAATCAGCTGCATGAAACCTGGCTGCATTTGTTGTCTAGACAAAGTTAAGTTGGCTGAAAGGGGAGATTCTTTCATCCTTTAGAGAAGGGATGTGTTTGTGGAAGATACTGCTGAGAAAACCCTGAGGGATGTAGTGCAGCAAGCACACATGGAGCAAGTGGCATTATTGAGACTCCCATGCTGTAAGGGGCCTCTACAGTCATAAACTCAAAGCTATGGACTGTTAATAACAAAATCTAACAGGAATATGAGGGTAGGGAATGAGATTTTTTTTTTTTAAACACTGGGAGAAAAATCAAAGAGAACATAATGTTTCAAATACTTAAGATCAAGAAGCAGGTGCCTGGTTAGTGGTGTTAAGAACAGACTAACTTTCAAAAGCCTTCAAATACCAGTAGAACACAATAGTGGTTAGAGCTGCAAATCCAAGCACTGCTTTGGGGGCTATTGCAATTGATACCAAGGTGACATTGTGTTAAGTCAATATGCTTTAGCAGACTCCTCTAATGAAAACAAACAAACAAGCCAGCCAACCAAACACTAAAATTCTCTGCAAGTAAAATGTCATTCCAAGAAAGTCGAAAGGATCTTCGTGACTTAAGTTTTCTTTAACAATATTAAAGACCTAACATACCTCTAAGGTCTGAATGGGGCACATGGCCATAAAGTTGATCCTGTTTTCTTTTGTTTTGTTTTTTCAGGGCTCTTTTAATTATTCCTTCCTCTTGCACAGATTAAATGAGGACAAGAAAGCTTTTTGTATTTGGTAATTAATTGTAAAATAGACAAGGAAGACATGGTATGTAATTTCTTTCATCCCTTGAAAACTCCTAAATAAAGTACATCTTCCCCACAAAAGGATTCACAGTAACACTGAAGCGCAGGTCCTCTTTGAAGGACCCAGTTCTCTTCCAGAGAGGGTATCTCATGGTATATTTCCATCCTTGAATCTTTGATTTAATTAAATACTATTCAGAGCATGCTGAATCTCCAACTTTTACTCTAGTATTCAAATATCAAGCTACCAGACCTTACAATGACTTTTAAATTCTGCCCTTTTTTTGTGGCTTGTTTTTTTCTGCTTGTTTGTGGGGTTTTTCCTATTAGAAGGGAGTTTAAAGCTTAGGTTGGGTTTAGGTTTGGGTTTGGTATTTTTTAACTGCCTGCCTGCTTGATTCCTAACCACAATCCTGTTTACATGCCTTTTGGACAAGCTGACCTTCATGTCTAGATGATTTCATGATTGTATCCTATTCTGATCCTCCAGACAACCCATGCTGTGTCATGCAAGCTGGGAATGTTTTCCTCCAATGTGTTTCCTAGCCTTCTCCTTACATACAGAAACTTCTGCTCAACAGAAGTACATCCAAGATTTTCTTCAAAATAAAGCACAATTTCAAGTTCATTTTTCTGCCTGGGATTTTGAGATAATTCTTGTCCTCTATTACTCAGAAAGATCTGAAGATTCCTTGTTTTACAGCTATAAATATAGGCTTTTTTTTTTTTTTTTTTTTTTTTTTTTTACAAAGCTCTTCTATTTTGTTTCTTTCTAGTGTCTCCGTTAACTATTTAGGATATTCCTTTGTAGCCTTTTCGAAATGTGACAAGCATTGTTCTATCTTCACAGTTCAGAACTGAAAGTAAAATTTCAGTACTCTATTTTGCCACACATCTGTCACTCATAGAACGTAATGTAGATGAGACAAAAATAAATGCAATTCTCTTTAAAAACCCTGAACACCCTCCAGCCCTACTAATTTCAAGGGAATTATAGCCTGTTAACAGCTCTGAAGCCTGACTTCCCCATCCTGACCTGTCTTGTTCATGCAGTCTTTTGCTCCTTTGCAAAGCACATAGTGAATGCCACCACAGCACATTGAGTGACATCTGCTTCAGTTAAAGTGGGTTTAAAACTGTCCCCTTGAATTTACTTAGCAAAATCTTGCTTATAATATCCTTTTTGCTTAAACTTCAGTTACTATTTCCTGAAGTCCCCACTATATGTAAAGAAGGGAGGACTTTGCTCACGTTTGTGAAATAGACAACTAAACTATTACGTCTGCATGTCTAAAATATTGTTCAGTAAACATGTCAAGGCAACAAAACAACATATTTAAATCAATTTAAAAATCAAACTATCCTAGTGGTATCAGTGTTGAAACATGATTATTTTTTATATAATTTCATGTATCTCTTGTTTCTACTGTGTTTCAGTGTTCATAACTAACTCTCAGGATGGTTTAAATGCGCATTTCTGTTAGTTCTAAAGTGACTATGCTTCACTGTACTAACTGAAGTTCTGATAATTTAAATATATAGCATTAAAAAGGAAATACATTTCTTTCATGTTCTTCTTTTCTGCGCTATCAACACTTTCTATTAAATAGCCCCACAGTCTTCTTTCTACTACAAAAGATGCAGACATCAAAACCAACAAACTCAGTGAAGAGTTTTATTGGCCACAGTATCTTTACTCATTTGGACAAAAAAGAACTTATTGATATAATATAATTCTATGCTGGAAAAAAGCAAACTTGAAGCTATCTAGTTTTTCAAGAGCAACAAAGGGAACATTAGGGTCAAGATAGCATAAACAACTGTTGTCCTTTGACCAAGCTTTGAACTTATGCCTGCTCTGTGTTCTTCCACCTTGGCTACTACCAGCTCAACAAGATAAAAGATCTTTTCAAATAAAAATGTATGTTTGCAAAATGTACCATTGGATTCAAATACTTAGTAAAACTCCTGACCTTCAGTCCTGCTGAATTGAAAACACAAAGGCAGCTTTGAAATGCTGCAAATTGGGCCCAGCTGACATTTAAACATCAATTCTGAATGTGTCTACACCAAAATATCGATGCATCAGAAATGGGACTATTGATTTTTTTTTCAGTGTGTTTCAGCCATCTGCTTTCCTTCACCTCATTTCATTTCTGTTAGTTCTTACAATGAATAGACTTTAGCTGGGGGTTCATATGCAAAGAAACCTCTTGTTTAAAATAAAAAAGTACCAAATATCACTGTTTTCCTGAAATCAATGCCCAGACCTTGTACCACCATACTGTTATCTCTGCTCACACAACCTCTTCCAACAGAAATGTTCCATAAAGAAGATGTTGCCTGTGAAACTGTGGAATGGACAACCATTGCTCTGAAAGACAGCTAGAGTCCAACACATAAATTGGTGGGATTCCTTCTTTGGTGCTTTCAGGATGCTTGAAGTAATATCAGTGCATGGCTCAGCCTGGGCTTTTGCCCTCAGAACTCCCCAAGTCATCATCTTGGACAGACCACTCTTCCTCACTCCTCTGCCAAGTCAAGCAAGATAGTTTAAAGCAGCTTGTCTGATGCTTATCTGCAGTCATAAGGGACAGAAAAACTCTCCTGAACAGAAACATCTACAAGTTTCATCAAAATGTCCTTTTTGCCCTCACTTTAGTGTTCGATCCTTCCCCTCTCTCTCTTCAGGTCTTGGCCCCTCTGACAGAGGATTTCAATGTTGAGGAGAAAGGCTGACAAAAACAAACTGGGGGTTCAGCTTGAATTATCTCTGAATTAGGCAAAAGCTCAGAACCAAGTCAAATCCCAATTCTCATGGTTAGCTATATTTTTCTCTCATTCCCTCCCAGTGTATAATTCTTTCTACAGTTTTTAAGTGCTCTGGAAGGACCACCAGAAAGAAAAGTTGAAAAGCAGGAGGGTAGTAAGATAGGCACCTTATGTTGAAGGTCTGAAGAATACAATGAAAACAGGGACTTACTGGAAGAGAAGCTGTGCACCATACTGCAGGTACTATTATTATTCTACCAATACCAGTAGGTGGGGTGCTACAAGGGAATATTTATTTCGCCAGGCATTTCTGCAATGTATGTTGTTTATTAGCACTAAATTAAGCCTTTATTTGTTGTTTGGTCTTGGGGTTTCTTGTTTTTTGGTTTGGTTTTTTTTTGGGGGGGGAGGTTTGTTTGGTTTTTGTTGTTGTTGTTCTTGTTTCTGGGCTTTTTTGAGAGAGGAGTTAAAATTTACTCTGTCTTCTTTATCTCTGAATGCTGGCAACCTGGCTGGCCATATGGCACTGGAGAACAGTTCTGTTTGGCTCCCATTGTGTCCTTCCACTTTGCATTCAGATATACCCAGGTGTTATGAAAAGATGGAGGCAGATCGATGGCCCCATTTTATGAATGAGGAAACTGAGAGAGAGATCTCACAGAGTTTGCTTGGTCCTTCTTGGGACACAGATCCAAGAATAGAGCAGCCACCCCCTTGGCACACTCCTCACTGGAACAGCGCTGTTCCCTGGGATAGCAGGGTGAATAGTACAGGTGTGGGGGAGCCAAAGGTAGGCACAAGCTGTTCCATTTAGACGTTTTAAGTGCATCCTTCACTTTGCATTTGAAAAACTAACTGATTGTGCTATTATGTTTCTTCTCACTTCCAGATGCAGCCAGATTAATTTCTACTCACATCAGAGAGCAAGAGACACAGTCTCCCCAAATCTCAAATATTGGTACTTGTCATATAAAGGAAAAATACACTGACTGATTGATTTGTGGTGTTGTTTTTATTGTTTGTTTGTTTTGTTTTGTTTAACTCCTTTAATTAAAACAGGTACCAAAAAAAAAAAAAAAGTGGAAAGAAAATTTCAGGTAAATTAAGTTAGGTAGAAAAACAACAGAAAGAAAAAAATAAAGTCTACTTTTAAATTTTTGAGACCTGGGACATAAAGAGACATTTGAAGCTAACGGAGAGCCTGATGAGTAGGCTTCGTGCCCCGATCTCCATCTCCATTTGTAATGCATTGTCCTAAGACACTTCATCTGAAAAATGATTCAAAGAATAAACACGTTCCTAGCTTTTGCTGTTATGGCCCAGTATATTCAGTCAAAGAAATTGGGTCAGTGTACTTTTTATTTTCTTTCCATTCTACTAACTCAATAGGATACTGGCCACATTCCAAGCATGCTGTGTCCCATTCCAGATTTCATAGACACTGAAAAGAATAACACCAATGAAAAAATGGACTGTGGATGGCTCAGCTGACACAGCCACAGGCAGGAAATGGCTGGTTGTTGCAGCATAATATCCACAAAGCTAGACAGACTGCAGTTTTAGTTATTTTACGTTTCATCCTGCCAACCACGTCTATTGGTTGCTGCAATCAGAGCTGCTGCTGCTGCAGGGTAGAAAGCAAAAAATAAAATAACAAAGATGGAACAGCAGAAACCTCTGCTGGTACTGTGAATATACACAGTGGAACCTGCTACTGACTTGATTAACTAACTGATTTCTGATACTTTCATTGTACCTTTTAAGAGGCCTGGATTACAGTGATTAAGACTGGTCATTTAGAGATGAGAAAGTTTTGTGAAATAAAATACCTTGTGAAAGGGACATTCTGGAATGTCTTTTTGGTGTACAGTGGAGAGGTTAAGGGGTTATAGTTATATGCATGCTTGTATATATATATGCATAAAATATGTATGCATGCTTATTATGTATGCATATTTATATGCAGGGCTAAAAGCTCCAAAAATCTAAAGGCATTTTCCAAACACTTTTGGAAGGTCTCTTCTCTCCTTAGTCATCTTAATATGATTTGATACCTAAGCAATCTCACTATAGAGTAGGAAGCTTTGTACACCTACTCTTGACATAATGATAATACAGAGGAGGGTGTTGAACAAAAATTAATAACTAATTAGCTTCACCATATCACTCCTGAATAAAAACAAATGTGTTTTTTTCATTTCTAATCCTTTAAAAAAATTTAAGTATGAAGGGAACAGTGATTTCCCCCTGTTTCTCAATTGTTGAGATTTTTTTGAGTTTGTTTTTTTGATAGTTTTTTTTGCCAGTCTGGACAAAGAGGACAGAGAAGTTGACATTCTTAAGAGTGTGTGTGAGTGTATGTTTGGATATTTACACATATAAGTAGGGTGAGGGGTAGATAAAAACAATGTGAATATTTTAAACAGATTGGAAATTTAATTAAGAAATATTCAAAGACGTTCAGATGGTGCACAGAGCCCCATAAGACTCAGTTGTTCAGACTGCCACAGCAGCCTCCAAAATGCCCATTTAAACCACAGAGCAAGCACCCAGAAGAGCTGGGACAATAGTGATACTCAATTTATGCACAATGTTACACACCAAGGCACAGGCAGTAACCTTCTGTAGAATCACGATGTCTCCAGCTATTGCTTGAATTAGTTGAATGACTAATCTGCCTTCAGTAAGTGTGGAGCAACCTCATGTTCAATGAAGCAGCAAACAATCCAGGGATTTTCCTAGCACTCCTATCAAATGTAAGTAACACCATTATTCTAGTAAAACTGAAGCGCTGAGAAATCCCCAAGTAAATCACTGACACAGCTGGGAATAAAAGCTGGACTCCCCAATTCCCAGGCTTGTGCATTAACCAGTAGAAAACTCATCCCCTTTTATTCAGTGGGGAAAAACAGCTGAATTCCCATGGGGAAATGGGGAATTACTGTGTATAATCCCACAATTATAAGCCATTAGGTTTACTAAAATAAATCCTATTGTAATACACACAATCTGCAAAAAGGAAGCCACGATGAAATAAGGAAGCCAAATCAACATAGTCCATTGTTAACGAGCTAAGATTGTTAATAGTCTATTCGCACTTATCAGACTGGTGTCAGACAGCAGCCACATCCTCAGCAAGCTTGTTAGGGACCATCTCACAATCATTAACAGAGATAACGATTCCAGTGCCCCACAGGAGAAGCCCTATCTTATCAGAGGTAAAACGGATCAAAAATACTTTTAGGTCAAAACCTGTGAATTCTGCCAGAAAACACAGAAAATCATTTTGGGATTCATTTTCCTGATTCCTGTTTATTCTTTCCTTCTGGAGTAAACAAATATTCTATGTAACCGGACATGTATCCAGAATGCACTGCCTGAGGTCTGGATGTTTTTGGCAGAATTTGGAATACAACCTTAATCCCTGAGTCCCGGTGCTCTCTCATCAGCAAAGAATTGCAATCGGGGCCTTATAGCAGTAATCAAACAGAAGTGATTGTCATGAGAACAGAGCACATGGAAAAGTAAGAGAAAATTGGATAAGACTTAGGACAAGTAAGAGATAAAGAAGTGTTACTGAATGAAACCAGTAGCAAGGATTCCTTACCTATTTACGGCAATTTGATTAAGGTGAGAGGTAACCATCAAAGTAGGGACATGATAGCTAACTGATTATGGGAGGGTAAGCATTGACACTGCGTGATTCTGAAGTGGAGTACACTCAGTGAAACTTTTCTCTGTTTTAAAAATCAGCAGGGGTTTTTTCCAGGTTTTTTTTTTGGTTGGTTGGTTGGGTTTTTGTGGGTATTTTTTACTCTTGTTCCTGTTGAACCTGTCAAAAGAGTGATTCTGCTACCCATTCTTATAAAAGCACTGACATTTGGAAGTAAACCCAAGTACTGAAAGAGACAGGCTCGGTGCTTTTAGCTCAGCACCCTCAGCATAAAGGTCAGAGCCTGCAGCATCACCCAAGCAGAGAAGGTGATACACAAGGTCCAGGTGACTCAGTCACCTAGCTCAGAGCTTGCATGCAGCTGAACTGTCATTCACCCCTTATCAGTGCTCACTCCACAAGTCCAGTGTTGAGATCAATTAAAGGGCAGCATGGGAAGTAACACTCATCAAGTCAAGGGCTGCACAATGACTAACTTTGAAACTAATCAGAGTCTGAGGTTTTTCTGAGTTACCAGTCATTTTAGCCTGATGCAGATAGTAAAGAAAAGGGGTAGCTGGTAAGCCTGCCCACACTAGATAGTTCATATATAATTTCACTTGGGTTTCTGCATCAGCTTTATAAGAGAGCTTTCCCCACTCACTTGTTAGAAACCAAGCATCGTGTGACTGTATCCAGGAGAAACAAAGCTGCTTAAGTCAAGTAGCTATGAGTAAAAATTCAAGTTGCAAACTAACCAAGTGCCCAATATGACATGCTGAAATCTGTTATCTGTAAAGAAATCAGGACAGTCCTTCACAAGTATGACCTGAATTTTATTTCTTAGTTTCAATGTGCTATAAACTACTTCTCTTCCAAATAGAGTACCACACTTAAATAAACACACTTAATTTTGCATTTTTACAAAGTCAAAAAAGGAATTACTAAGATTCGACATGTACAAAAAAAGCAATTCTTCACGGTCTGTCAATTATAACTATAACAAGAAACTACCAAGAATAGTTATTCAGAGGTGACTGTAGTTCTGTGGTGAGTGAAATGATTTCCATTACAGCTTTTTTTTTTTTGCAGAAAAATAAGATTTTCTCTGAAAACACAGATTTCTCCCCCTTTTTGGGTTTGGTGGGGTTTTGTGCAAACACATTTACTGCAAAATGTTCCTGGGTCATGAAAATTTCAGCAACACAATTGCAATTTGTTTTCAATTGTCGGTAGATAAGTGGAAATTATAGGATAGATTTTGGTGCATTTTTGAGTTACAGAATAGGTTGCAGAGAATCAGACACGATTGAACATATGTTAGATCCTGCAGACAGATTTGAGCTTAGCAGTAAGCATGTGGTTAGTCTAATTTAGAGGAATTATAATATTAGGCAGGACTATTTCTAAGATTGGGTAAGAGATTCATTTTTAGACTTACAGCATTTGAAGAATTTGATCACTTCTTTATTTTTTAAGGATAATTCCCTTCATTTTGTGACATTAACTAGCTTATGCCAATCAGTTCCTCAGTGTCAAACAGTTCCTCAGGACAATAGTCTCAGCTCCTTAATTTCTCTGAGTAATATCATAGCAGCAAGATGCATCACCAGTAATGACCCACAGGTATCTGATTTCAGCCGCATCCATGTTTTACACTCTGTGTCTCCTGATACACCTGACCAGACACCTCACCTTGTTAGCCATGTCTCTGATAGAAAAAAACTCTCTTGTGCTGCTACGGGAAATAGGAGTAGCTTCTGCATTAAGCCATTGACACCTAATAGGTATCTAAACAATCAAATGGGTTTTGCCTATCACTTGCAGCATCTTTACTGCCTGGTATTTTCTCTGAGAAACCTTTTGCTGACTTAAAACAGACTGGTATTTTATTCTATATATTTAAAATCATGCATCGCATAGTCACTGGGTTTATCTAAGAAGTGCAGGAAAGGGTGACATGGCATAAAACTGCCAATACTATGCAGATAACCTTGGCTTAACTTCGGATGACATTGTATCTCATAGAATTTTACAGGCTGAGATTGCCAAATAAAGATATGCTCTTATTAAAAAAATGTTATTAATATGTTTTCTCATCTTTCTTCATAGAATATACATTGAACCTCCACTCAGAACACTTTAGCTTAACCTTTTACAAACCTCTATCACAACAGAATAAAAAGACCTCATCACATATCAGCAAGTGGAATTGGGACTTAATATGTAACAAGGCTTTCATAATAAAATAGAGTTAAATTGTGAAAAAGAACACATAATGTAATATTTTTCACCAGCAAGATATTTTATCACCTTCTCCTGAAGCTGGAATAGAGAAGTGATAAGGTGAAAGGGCAAATGATAACCATCTTTACCACAGAATTTTTCAATGATGCTTTATCTTTGATGGTTTCTTCTAAAAGAGAAGTGTAGAAAAGTACTGTGCAGATTATAAACCCTACTGTGCACTACAGTAAACTGACTGTTACCTTAAATACAAGTGTTAACAAGTTTCATTTGCTATACTTTGCAGGAAAAGTCTGTGCCTTTCTGATTTTTTTTTCCAGTTTAAGTTGCTTTTTGCTTAGAAGCATCAGGAGTTGCTGGTCTATGGGAAGAAAAGATTTTGTTGCTGAGCTCAAGTTCCATTTCACACTGCTACAAGCATTGCCCACTCTTTCTGAATCATAAAGCACGACAATCCCAATTACCTAGTATGGAGTTTCTCCATGAATAGAGTTTAATTGCCAGTGAGAGGTCCATAATTTCTTTTAGTCATCAAACACTTCTTCATCAATTACTGCTTCATGAAACAAACATTGTCTGGGCTTTTGCTCTAACTTACATTTCAAAATTGCTTCAGGAATGTTAGAAATGTCACAAGTTAATCTATAATAAACCCACAGCTTTGTATCTGACAAGGCATGACAACTCATTGGTGTAAATGAAACTCTAACTAGTATGCTCAAAAAAACATGCCTGCTAAAAGAACATTAAATTTTCACCACATGCTTATACTGGTTCTATACCATTGCACAATTTTTCTTCTGCTTCTTCTTCTGTTTATATTCTCTAAATTTCCCCCATCATTTTCTACATCATATTTTTCTCAGATTGGTTTCTTGAACAAGATCTCCTTTACCATAACACTTGTACTAGCATGAAGAAAGTAGCACAGGCTGGTAAAAAATGGACAAGCACACTCCCCTAACAGAAATATCTGTTTAACCCAGATTGAGTGATTACCTGACAAAGAAAACACTTGTAAAACATCCATGTACAAGCTTCTCAGGTTTTTCATAATGTCAGAAGTAGACACTGGGTCTTCAGAATTAGGTAACAGCTCATTAAAATACAGTTAGTACATTTTAGAAAAGTAATGGTGATGTTAGTCGGTAATGAATTTTCTCCTAGTGAAGTCTAATAATTTTGGCATGAAGAGATTGATCTAAATATAGCTTCTGCAATTCAATAATGTTAATGTTTAGAAATTAGGTTTCCCATTGGGTTTGCTAGACTGCTGAAATTCAAATTTACAAAAGTAAATGCAGCCTATGTGGCAGTTCTAGCTTGGTTTTCTCCCTGGACTCAAACCCCACACTAAAGTCAATTTGTTGGGTTCCTCCCCACAACCCCCCCACCCCCTCCCAACACACCCCAACTGGGATGGGACTGGCAAGCCAAAAGGTGGTATAACAATACCATGGAAAGGGACAAGGATAATGGATCCCTAATGTTCTAAAAGCAACAGGTTTTTTTAATATCGATCTGGAGAAGTTTGAACCTACAGTTTTTAGTGTTCAACAACAGACGAATCACCTAAGCATACATGACAATCAGTTTATCAGCTAGACTAAAAAGCTGAATATCCAACAAGAGCAAACATACTCATTAAGATAACTCTGCTACTGCATGAACACAGGGCCCTGCTATTGCCATGGTCTGAGGTTATATAAACACAGACATGCTCGAGCATTTGTCAGGGCTCTTTTTCATTTTTTATAGCATTACTGGAACCTTCCCGAGAGTGCGGAAACAGCATTTGTTGGAGAACAAACCTCATTAAAATAAATGACATTGTTGCTACTTCCTCAGATAACTTTGCTTCTGTCTCAGCAAAGGTAGACTGGTTCTATTACTGGGAAACAGTCTCTATTGCCAATTCTGTGGTAGAGGAACGGCATTCTAAATTTAAAAATCCTTTCCTATTGATCCGTGTTTATCACATAATACTACGCTGGCTTGCATTAAACAGTAGAGATATCTTTTCATCCCTATGAAAGAATTAAATGCCCAATTCTTCTTATTACTACTAGTCGTGTGCCTAATGCCCAGTGTGCCTGCCTTCAAACATATCCCCTTAATTGCCTAATGTGCAGTCTTGAGAGAGGCAGATTATTCATCTTCATGTTTCTGCATTTGCAAATATACCAAGGAAATGGTGGCTGTGGTACAAAGAACAGATTTGTCAATTTGTTTATTTTCAAAACAGGACAGCACAGGGACTTTGTTCTTGCAACTCTTGGCTATAGCACTGTGAAATTCTAAAAAAAAAGGAAACATTTTAACATATGGATTTCTACAGCATGGGAAGGCTTTGCTTTGCATTCAGGACTCTTTCCAATTAAACTGAATGTTAGCTCAGCCCATTTAAAATGCATATAAACTATACTTACATGTTTCCAGTTATGCTGACTCTCCTTCTGAAAGATATCATGAAGGGCATGACCAGAACTGCAGAAATGTTTTAACTCTGAAGTTTACAGGTGTTTTTCTGCTAGCTGTGTTTTTTTCCTCTCTGGATGGAAAAACATAGATACCTAAAGACAGTATTTACTACTGTTCTTTTGAAACAATTGAAGGAGCTGTACAATGAAAAGTGTACAGTGAAAAGAGTATATTCTGAACAGTTATTGTCATTCAGCATTACTCTAGGGTGAAAACAATTTTGACTATGTTGAGTAGTCCACAAAGAGCTTCACTGGGACTAAACCTGGTGTTACATCACTTCTCACAATCGCGATATGAGAATTTAGTTGCATTAAGTGAAACATACTATTAAGAATTGTATACTTGCAAATACTCTCCAAGGTTGGGAATAAATCAGAAAAATTCATGCAAATGATTTCATAGTGACCGTATCTATTTTGGAAACCAAAGTTTATTGGAGTCCACAATGCAGTAAGTCACTGTAGCCTTGGTAAAATCTTGGAGATGATGTTTTCTCTTTTAAAATAATAAAGACATTTTAAATAGGTTTCTCACAGAAACTGTGACAAAATTCATTTAGTACAGATCAATCTGTCCGCACTGTCTCTATTCACACATTCCAACCGGCCTTCATTGTTAGAGGGAAAAGCACAGCTCAGAAAAACATCTAAACAAATAAATAAATCCTTTTTCCTGTCCTTTGAGAAAAGCGGAATGATTTCCTCCCAGAGAAGCCTCATAGACTTAGGTGGCTAATGAAGGAAGGGTACATCAGCCAGAAGTCCCAAGGGTAACAGGGGTGATGAGTTGTTTCCTCAATGGCAGGCAGAGCTACATCCTGAAATTTTCAGTGTCTCTAAAACGAGCAACTCTTCTATTTTTTCACCTAGGGGGAGTGTTTTGCACAGAGAGGCCCCCCTGGTGCCTCAAGCCATTTCTCATCAAGCTGTGCCTAGGATAGCAGCTCTGGGCTGTATTTTCTCTGGGCTGTTGCTCCTGGGTGTTAATCTCCATGTAAAATGGTTCCTCCCACAGCTCACAGCATCATTGTGTCTATATGCCATGATTAGGTAGAGAGGAAGTCATTGTTAGCTTCTTCATGTCACCAGGGCTGAGGCAGGCCAGAGGTTTACAACTCCTCATGTCTCCTGTTTGCTTTATTATTTCCCTCATCTCCCAGACAGGGCAATAGCATACTGAGAAATAAACCTCTTTACTCTGACATATCCCTGTAAGTGGGATATCCTCATTAGCAACTGCTTGAGCCAGTCAGTCATAGTTTTCCCAAATGCTTCTTAGCATCAGCTAAGTCACATAATATTAATACCACTGATGTCTGCTACATCTCTATGGGTTTTTAGTAGAGCAAATGTTATTAGAAGAGATACTGTGGCTTTCCCTTCATTTGTTCCTACACTGTATTCGATAAACAAGAAGCAGTTCTTCAAGTCACACAAATCAAGCACAGGTATCTAGGACCTAACGTTCACCATAAAATGCAGAAATTCAGTCCCTACATAGTCAGATGGGTGCCTGGGAGCAGTGTAATGGTACGAGGAATCTTTTCATGTCATTAGTTCCAAATCAGCCCTGGCTGGGGCTGACCAAAACCAACAAAACCAACACTGTTGCTGCTATTTGGTGAGTTGGCACTTCCTCTCCACTGTCCCCAGCAGAAAAATCATCCTTTCTGGCTGTCATTAGAGGCATTATTACCTTCCTCATTGTGAAGTCCCAGGTTGTCCAGGACCTGTAAGACCCAGGCAGTTCCTGGGAATGACCTAACTTCATGGATGCAATTGAAGGGGATTTAACGGTAACAAAGGGGAAGCATAAGATGAGTCTCCATGCGAAAGTAGATTTATTCTGTTGCACATGCAGGACCAAACTGACTCAAAGTTGTATGAAGAAAAGCTGAAGACTCCTCTGAGCTCCCCATACTACTCTACCTCCACAGGATACAAAGTCATAATTTATCCAAACATTGAAGTCAGAGTTCCTCAGCTAGCATAAACAGGAGTTTACCCATTGGCTCTGGCCCTCCTGAGAACAAACTCCCATTGACTGATAAGTGATCCTGAGGATAAGGCACTATTGTTGGGCTGTTTCTAAGAGCTGGCCTTCATAAACTAATCCTTTCATGGGTGCCATAGGCACCACATTCTAAAGGACTAAATTCACTCGAGAAATCCCAGAATTAGAAAGCAAATTGACTCACCAATTTTGTCTGTAAAGGTTTTATTTTGCCAACCTATATTTAAGAGGACACGATTCTAGGCACGATAAGATTAGCAGTGCACAAATAGGTGAAGCAGAGGCGGGGCTACCCTAATGTATTTTCAAATCAAATTTACAAAGGAATTCCATATGCTCAAGGGCAATTATAGTCATGCAACTGTAGGTGACTCAAACCCATGACTAATAAAAATTAAATTGGCCCAAAATTAATCATATGCAGCAGAAATTATTTGATTCAACCAGATTAGCTGCTAAAATACCTCTAGAGGGTTGGATTAGCAGAAGATATACCCTCCTATCTCCAGATGCAGAGAGCAATATCTGAAAAAGCCAAATTAACAATTAGCAAATTAGCTAGTTCTCCCTTGCTCTCAGTAATGAAGAAAAAAACAAGTGAAACGTGACTGTATGTGTTGCGTTGTTCCCGCATTTTCAGTTCTTCCATCAAAATTACTGCAGCAAAAAAGATGCTGCAGTGCATGATTGATGGCAGACTAGGCAGTTAGAAAGAGATCACTCAGTGGTAAGTATAACACCCCCAGTTTTGCATTATTTGAAAGTAAAAGACAGGACAGATGTCTAATATTCAGAATGAAGATGGTTAATACAACTCTGGATCAAGGAGATGAGCTAAAACCAACTGGTCTTTTCAGCTTCCCTCCAATCTTCTCTTCCATTATCTGAGCGTGCAGTAGCCTAAGAGACCTGCTGGCTGAATGTGCCTGGTGGTGTGTGTGCTAAACCCCTGGGCAGCTCACCAGGCAAACCAGCAGGCTCAGGCTGACTGAATTTTGTGAAGGAAGCCTCTTCAGCTGAAGACCTCACTTGCAGACCTCCTGTTCAGACAGACAATCTGAACTTAACAGTGGTTGCGGAGCATCCCTCAATACAGACCAGAAGGATGTGAGCAGCACTGTTATGCTTTTCACTGCTAGTACCTGAGCTACACCTACTTCCTGTGTGATTCATACCAGTTCACATTTATTTAAAGGGTTAATTCAACTCGAGTAGTCCAACTTCACATTGTATTGTGTCCTTATTTCACAGCTACAGACTGGCTTCTCTCTGCTGGAAACCTGCTCTTAACAGCAGTACCCTGTACAGGAACTTCTGTATTGGGGTACAAAGCAGATGCAATGGACCACAGAACATTTCCAGTATGTCCAAGATATTGCATATGGGCTAACGATTACATTTTGTGAACTGAGGACCAATGAAACAGTTCCATTCATCCTAGTATGATTTACAGCAGACTGAGAGACACAATGGCAAGGAAAAACAGTCTTAGATATCCTTACTATCCTCTTCCCATTTCTGAATCTAGGATTAGATATTTACAGGTTCTTGTTTTGTTTTACCTCTCCATGAAGCATTAGCGCTTCAAAAATAGAAAAAGTATAACCAAAATGTACATATAGGCTAAGGATCAGTACTTTAGTACTTTAAAAGCCTTCCTTCCCCATTCTCTCAGGCAAAGGTACACAGTTAGATTTCCATCAGAGTAAAGGCACTGTTCCTGTGGCTAACTTTAAATATGGAAAAAGCATAACCCTGACATCTCATGATATCTGGATTTCTTGTGTTTATTTGTAGGTACCACCACTGCCACCCTGTATCATGACTTCACAGAATAATTCCCTCCACCAGAATACAGTACAGTTCTGATAATTTTTCAGGTGGTCTGTAACCATCAGTCACATACATGGAGTTAATCATATAAGGCAAAAAAAAAGAAACCAAAACCAAACTCCCACATTTTCTTGAAGGCCGCAGTGCCAAGATGGAAATATTGCTCTAAATAGGCAAAATATGTATTTAGTTTTCTCAACAGCTGGATCTAGAAGTCTGTTGGAATTTCTCAAGCACGTGGTATAGACCAGAACTATAACTCCATCCCAAATTTCTGCTCATTCAAATCTTTTAGTTCGCTCCCTTGGACAGGAATGGCATCAGTCTCATAACCCTTTCACTTTTCCTTTCATAACACTTTCACTTTTCCTTCTAGGGCATAAAAAGAATCCCTACAGTTCTCAAATGCTAGTTAGGAACTGTAACTCTGATGAAACTCTTTTGTAATATAGCTGGCTAGGTTGCACAGTGGCTGGTTATTGTGCTGGAAGCTGTTTTTAAATGTGATCCTAACATGAGTTGACTGAATTCACCCAGAATATGGACAGGGCCTCATTTATCTGAACTCTGATTTACAGTATATTAAAAAAAAAAAAAATCAGGTTTCATTTACATAATTCCCTGAAGACGCATATTCTACATAAATTTGCTCACCTGTTTTCGTTCCTTTTTATAAACCTAGGCAATCTCTCTAAGAATAGCTATCGGAAAACCTGGGAAAGAAAATAGAAGTGATATGTATGGATGATTCTTTAATGTTTGGGAGGCATTTAGCTCAAGCAGTAAACACTTTTTATGAATAGTATTATTAAGGAGATTTCATGACATTAAGAAAGCTTCATTATTATAGCTTTCCTTGAAGTCACTATTGAGTCAAATATAGCTGCAAAATCTTCAGTGTGTTTGGTACTTATGCTTGAATCATCTTTTACATTTTTCATAAGCCACAATCCAAACAGAGCAAAAGAAGATTAGGTCCCTATAAAAATTATGTCAATAAAAATAATCTTTTTTAAATCATCTTCCTATGAAGATCAAAATATGTCCAATGTGAGCATGAGCTCTGTACTCTTCCCTTACAGGATTTTTTAGACAAGATTTTAAGGCTTTAGTCACCAGTTAAAATACATGTACAGTGCTGATGGTACACAACACTAATGACAGAGGATTATAGGGAAATTGAAGTTGGAAGAGGGCTCTGGGCATGACTTAGTCCAAACCTCTACAAGGCTACTTTAGAGTTAGGTTGCTCAGGACCTTGTCCAGTCAAGATTTGTCCAGTCTGAAGGGAATGAGATTTCACAGCCTCTCTGGGCTCATGTTCCAGCTCCAAATCATTCTCTCAATGAAGGATTCTTCCCTTAAGCCTCGCTACACAGTGCCATAGATGCCTTAGCCTGTTGGCTTGCAAGGGCTTTCTGCCTGCAATGTTGTAGACCTTCTTTTGCACGCCCAGCTTTGCTCCCTTTCACACAAGCTGCCAAGGCAGTGTTTTCCAGAGCCTCTGACATGGTGTCTTTCTTTTATTGCTCTCAGGCTCTTTCTTCAGGCTGTTTCAAGCACGTGCAAACACTGATAGCGTTGTTGGGAAAGGGGTTCTCATGGGAAGTGACTTCCGCTGGTGTGGCAATTACACCTTCTTTCTCCCCGTCTCCCCATTCCCCTTTAGCTGTAGCATCTGGGTTACATTAGAGAACCAGCAATGCACATCCACAAAGTTCAACTACCGAGCAGCACATAGCATCTGCTGCTCATCAGAGCAAGCTCCAAGCCATGCTAACATTCCTCAGCAGGAACGACCAACAAGGACTGGTGGAAACTATAGAGCTACTGGGGGAGAATTACTATAGGGGAACCATGCTGCGTAGGAGAACATACACAGAGGGTGTTCCTCTGGGGACCCTCACCACTTCCCAGCTGGCCCATGAGAAGTTTCCCCACCACCTTCTTTCTGTCTGCTTGTTTCTCCTTCTCTACCCATGTATTTTTCCCTGAAGATAGCTTTCATCATCAGAACCGATGTACACACCATCAGCTATGGATGGCCCTTGCTAATACACCTCCATGCATGTGAACCTGTCTGAACACACTTTGTGTTGATAATATTTTAATAAGAATTTCCCTTTCTGCAACTTATCACCGCTGTCTCTTGTCCCCATCAGGGGATCACAATCTGATCTCATCAGAGAGCATGAAGAGTCAGGTTCTGTGCTCCCTCTAACCCTTCTTCAGGTAATGAAAGACTAAATTAAGATACACACACACAAAACCTTAGGCTTCCTCACATTCTCCAGTCTCCTCAGTGTCTTAGCAGCCCTCCTGTTAACTCTTTTTAGGTGCCCCTAAACCAGACCCAGCAATCCAAGTGTGGCTTGTGAGTACTGAACAGAGGGGAAAATTGCTTTGTTTAGCCTGCTGGATATATTCTTGCTAATGCAGCCCAGCTTTCTTCCCCATAAAGATAGGCTCTTGGCACATTTGATTACCAGAACTGCAAAGCCCATTTCTGGAGAACTGCTGCTTCCCCAGTAAACCCCAACTGGTGTCCATTCATGGGGTTATTCTGCCCCAGGTACAGGAATTTACCTTTGCTTTCGCAGAACTTCACAATGTTGCTTTCTGTCCATTCATCCAGCCTGTTGAGGTTCTTCCCTGGCCTCACCTACAGTGTAACTGTACTAGTCTATGCAGTTTATGCCAAAGGAGGATCTGGGCTCTAGTTTCTATTTCCAGCTCTGTTTTGCTCATGCGAATGCAGTAGTTAATTCACAACATATGGGAGAGGTGGGGGAGGGAGCTCCTGCTCACACAGCTCAAGCAGCTAGATTGATTTTTGCTAAAACTTGAAAAAAACCCACAGTACATACCACATGTGACAAGTCAGCATCCTGTATTTCTGATATAAATTATATTGTATAACAAAATGTGAGTGTAAAAATTTAGTAGCACAGCAGTTATGCTACGCAACACTTCACCTGCCTGGGAGTATTGTTATTTCCATTTTCATAGTAATGGGCTATTGTATCCCAAAATGTGCTGAGAGAAAACACATTAATGGGATTTTATGTGAACATTTGGAGAACTAATTTATACAACGAAACTGGACCGGAATTGTTTGATTAAATGCAAATCGTTAACACTGTAAACATTACAAATAGCAAGTAAACCTAACCTGAATGTGAAATAATGAGAGACAAATGGGCTTTTACAGTGTTTAAAACGCACAGGTCAGATAATGCACCTTCCACATTATCTGCTAAGGCAATTTTACAGTAGAAATGGGGGGTTTTTTTGTTATAGCAAAACCGGCTTTCATTTGATTGACTAGAAGAGACATATTGCAATACTGAGCATGGTCTCTATATCCACAAAAGTATTTCTAACGCTTATTTACCTCCCTCATTTCCCACTGAAATCAACTGGTAGTATGACTACTGTACAGCCTTTTAGATTTGAACTATGTGACTTAAATCCCTTCCAAATATGGTCTTGAGTTGGAAGGTTGTTTTTTTATCCAGAAATGAAAAGAAAGAGTATCTCATAAAAGACAAGGAGAAGACAGCTTATATTTCACAATCCTTGCTTGAATGCATCTCAGTTCCCTCCTTTCACAGATAAGCAAGGATGTTTAGACGAGCAAGATGCCAGGAGTTAGAAGAGACTAGAGTGTCTACAACATAGAAGCAAAAATACTGCAAATTAGGAACAAACACAATGAGAACAGGAGTTAAGTGCTTATAAATACCCATTTTCTGCAGCAAAGCTGTAATCCAGATTCAAAGCTGCTTGTTTGTGTCTTTTACAGAATTTTCATTGCATCTCCAGGGTCAGGAAGGCAGGGAGGAGAGGTGCCAAAGTGACGCTGGGCCCTGAAGTTTTACTACAGCTCTGTGCTAGGTTGTTTCAAGTGGAGTGCTTGAATTGTTAAGGTGCAAAACATGGTTCCCCTCAGGTACTGCTCACATTTGTGAGAACTGAAGAAATGTGACCACCTTAGGAAATATTCTATTTTTTTTTTAAGCACTTATCATCTAGATTCTAGATTTAGGTGCCTGACTTTGGACACTGAAGTTTTAAGATGTCACCTTTCATGTCCAGTTTGAATGTTTGGGGTTTTTTTTTCAATAATATATTTGGCTGGGTCAAACACATCCCTGAAGTAATCTGGTCTGTTGTGGTTACCGTCTTCTTAACTTTTATTTTTTGATTATTTCTTCTTTGGTTTACCTTTGTTTTTCTACCTTGCGGCAAATAAACAATCCTTTTATTGAAGACAGATGGAATTGAATGTGAAGACTCGTATGTATTACTCACTGAGGGTGCCTTAGAGCAAAGGAAACTACCTTACTTTTTCTATTCTCTCACCAACCCCTCTTGTAATAGCGCAGAGTATTGTTACTATGACATGACTCAGAGAAACAGTGAAAGAGACATTTTAGCAGACAGAATAAACAACTTCTGAGGAACTGGGGTCCTATTTCTGCTGTTTATGCATCCTTTCCAACCCCTCACTGGGCTTTCACCAGATGATCTTTTCAAATCTCATGAGTTATGGGGCTTCCCTACATAAGAGCTCAAAATGCACTGCTATCTTCTTTTTCCAAGGGGCTCTGGAACAAATAATATTTGAAGACAACATTCAACCAGATATAAATTAGTTTGGGGTCATTTTGAGATTTGCCTTGAGGGCTGAACCAATTCTTCCCCCATCCCCTGCTAAACCAGGTTGTTCATCTCCCATTTTAAGCTCTAGGTACTTTACAGTAGTGTGGTGTGCACTGAGTCCTGCCTGATTTGAAAAGACTTTAATATCTGAAAAACATTCAGATACAAAATCACCAGGAAATTTGGAAGATGGAAAAATTCCAGCTTTACAAATATCCTCCCAGAAGGATCTGCTGCTAAATTGAGATCTATTTGTTTATCACTTTTTAACTCTCTATGGGAGACACAGCTGGGACAATGAGAGATGCAGATAATGAGCTGGGCAGAAGAAATGGTGTAAGAAATATCCCCAGCTTCAGGAGTTGTAATCTGTCACCATTTTTTTAACACATTTTTCCTGTAACTTAAAAAGCACTGGATTTCCAACCTTTAGGAGATGATTGCTACTACTACTACTGCTGCTGCTGCTGCTGCTGCTGCTGCTACTACTACTAGTTATTGATGTTGTTGTTGTTGTTATTATTGTTATTCCACAAGGAAAAGAACTTATGAAACCAAATTTCCTCTGCGTCTGTTCTTCTGTTCTTTTACCCTCATGTCCATCTCACTACAGCGCCACTGGGCAATCTCGCTCTTTTATAATACCTCTAACTTGCAAAAGATGATGCTTGTTACGGTGACTTTGCAACTAAGGTTAATAATATAAATTTTCTACATTCATAAGTAAATGAACACACGAACATGCATAATATATAGAAAAAAGCTCAAAAGGAAAGAAAAACCTGGAATCATTTTCCCCATTGGAGTAAATCCTATCATTCACACCAGGATCTATCATACCAGCAGAAAGAACAACTTGCTTAGGAAAAATATGAGTGAGTAATAAAAGCGGGTTTAAAAAGTCCAGATCTGCTTTGATCAAGCACTGTTATATTTAAAACACTGCCAGCTACTAAGATGTATACCATTGCTGGTGAAACTAAAGGAATGTCAGAGTAATGGCATTAATGAATAGGCAAAGGGCCAATTTAGGAAGGCAGGACCACATGGAATGAAACAGCTTCACTAGCAAAAGGAAAAACCTCTATTCTTCTCAGCCTCAGAGTATAACTTCAGTCCCATCAGGACCAATTCCCTTAGTGCCTTTAATTCAGTAGGAACCATCAATGTTTAGCTAAGACAATGAAATGTATCTGTATAAATTGTATAAAGCTGATATAAATTTCCACCTGGCTAGATTTGACAGCCCTATTATTTTTGTGAATCAGAATTTTACCGTGATTTAATGGTGGAAGAGAGGGTTTGCCCATGGTTAAAAGTCACTGAGATCCAACACCAACTAAAAACTGTCAATGTGGAAGGTCAATAGTGCTCTACTTGGGTCTCTAAATGATTTAAAAACTTAAACGTAGGGCACTTTGTCCTCCTCAGAAACACACATCAAACAGATTTCATAAACTTGTTATAGGGCTGGGAAAATCCCTATTCCCTGTTCAAATTCCTTTTGGAAGTACTTAAATTCCTGTTTAGCTTCCAGTATCAGAATCTTGTGAAAGCACCCTGCAATATGCATATCTGTAATTCTCTTTTGACTCTAATATTTGTATTAAACCTCAAGTTTTTTACAAATTCAACACTAGTAATCCTAAAATACATCTGAAGTTACAGAGGACAGCAGTTAGCTCAAAGCTCAGAAATCTAGTAGTATTTTAAGTGACATTGTCACTGCTTAGGGAAAGGAAAACTTTTTTTTTTTTGAGTCAGCAGGTTTTTATCTAATTGAGACTCCAGTGTGTAGTGTGTTGTCATCTTTTGGCATTCTTTGTACAGTTAATGTTACATGGAGAGGAGTATTTGAATGATCACTCAAGTCCCTTTTATAAATCCTGATTTCATGCTTCTCCTCCATGTGATAGCATGTGTAATACTGAAACAGTAATCAGGACCTATGAGAAGAAAATAAATATTAAAAAACGAATCCTTTTTTTAAATGAGAAATTGCTTCAATGTCCAGTTGTAAATGACTTTTTCCAGACCTTTTTAGATCGATTCCTTAGGCTGTAGCTTTTTGCTCTGTGTTAAAACACTTTCCCAGTATCTCTGAGACACTCTTCCCTTTTCAGTCATCATGAAAAAAACATAGCAAGTCCCATTGATGTTAAACTTGGAAAGGGTTAGAAGAAAGGCAACACTCTCAGTATATTTTTTCCCTTTTGTTAGCTGAAAAAATAGAAATACCCCAAATGGCAGAGTCCAAGATCAGATTTCTGATTCTAGCAGCTTCCTCTGAAGAGTCTAATATAAAAATAATGTCATATTCTTCATGAACCTACTGTCTCATAATCATGGGACTCCTTGCAATTGGGAAGATCTCTGTGTTTAGGCAACATGCCAGCTGAAGCTGACTAAGGAAAATGCAACTATTCCTAAGTAACCATTAACACACTCCAGAGTGTGCATTTGTCAGCCAGTATATACATATCATGTGTAGCTGAAGAGCTTTCAGGTTCAGGCTAGGAACATTTTTGAGTGCTTATGAATAAAACTACACAACCATACATGCCAGTGTAAATCCAGATGTGAGTCAGCTGCACTGTACACAGCAGGGCTCAAGCAAACATCACCTCTGTGATACAATACAGATGAAAGGAGTCACGCTGAAATTTCTGCTTCGTATGAAATCATCACACGTGCATGAGTTCACATACGTGTAACTGTGTTGATGCAGTTAGATTTCCGTGACCATTTTTGAACCACACATGCACTGGTCTTGACATTTCATTTGACTTTGGGAGAAACTGCTTTCTCTGGGATATTTGGTCCTTTGGACATTATGTGAATCTCAATATTAGTATCTCATTGTTGGCTCGTTCCTCAATTTACTATCTCCCTAACTAACCTAAAAATTGATAACATTGTGATAACTATGTGCCTTCAAATCACCCATCCCTGCACGGACTGCCATTAGCAGCAGCAGCAGCAAACATCACTCTAACGGAGACTGGCTTTTATCAGAGGAGGGCAGATTTCTTATTTACTTCATGCACAGTAGTGCTGCCTGTCCTAATTCTCCCACTTTTGCTACAGCCAAGAAAAGCTTAGGATTGACATTGAAGGTAATGACTGACAGAACATGCCAAGTTAATACCAATAACTTAGCAGCAGGATGTAAGCAGGCTGGCAGGCTCTAACTTAAGAGGTACATAACTCTTGCTATGAATGGTAATACTCTCTCCTACACAAGGGAACTGTGGCCATCATTCTCATACTACATCTTTCTTGTTTTCTAACTGTACTGGCATTATATGATATTATTTCTTGGGCCAAAAAATTGTATTTCAGATCACTCGACTGTCCAGAAGGAAGCAGTGAAGAGGTGAATATTCTGGTATTCTCTTTCACTGCTTCCATGACTTCACAAGAGATGTCATGTCGAAGCCATGTTCAAGCTGTGTTTTAGTTCCAGTTGTCTTCATCTTTCCATCCCCTTTCTAAAGTGTGTTGTTTTAGCAAGACTGCAAGTCTTGGGTGGCAGAACATCTCTTCATATGTGCTTGTGCAACAAAGAGAAATGGGTTCCTATCCCAGCTGAAATCTCTGGATGCTGTTTTAGACCACAAATTCTTTTGGACCTTGGCCCAAAACAGATAGCAGTGTACACAAGGCTGTAATAGCCCAGCTCTGCCTTGTTCTTTTCCACACGTAGCAGTTTCCTTGACATTAGGCCTGATAATTATTGAATGAATGGCCTCTTCCACTCTCAGCCTCTAGCAACCACTATCTTAATTGCAGTTAAGCTGGAATCAGGCAAAAAAATCCCACAAAAATCAACAACATCAAGTTATACTTTCAGCACTCAAACTGCAACCGCTTAATTTGTGTCTGAGGTGCTGTATATCTGAATACCTCAATGCGTTCCACCTGTGCTTTTGGTAAAGTCCACTCAACTTTTGCAAAAGCATAAAATGTATAAAACTTGTTCAGCAGAATGAGGTTATTGGCATGGTAAAATCACAATGTATTGGTGAGAGGGGGATTTAAATACATGGCCACTTGGAGGTTTTTCTTTCACCAGTCAGTAAACCACTCAGAACCCATTAACTTCTGAGGATTTGTATCTTAAAAGAAAGTTGCACACAAAACTCGAAAAGTACTGTAGTCTGGCAAATCTGGATATTTTAATTTTCCAGTAAGCATAAGAAAATGATTACCAGGTTGCATATTTAGGCTTCCTTATTTATGGGAGCAGTACAGACCCAGATACAGCACTATTACATGGTTTATTCTGACCACACAATATGAAATGAATGAAAGAAGTTGTTACCAGGGAGATAATTGGACTTGAACAGTGAGAATATCTCAATGTGCCAATTTTCAGCATCAGCTTTTCTTTTGCTGTGGCTGTGAATTGTTGCTGGCCATATTTTTATAATAGTGAACTAATGTCTTTTTCTTATTTTTGTGTGGCAGATTCCATAGCCTAACATATTGCTCTAACAGATTTTATGCAAGGCTTGACCTGCTACATATTAATGATCTTTGAAAAAACCAAACCAAACAAAACACAATCAAGAAATAGAATACCAGTAAGGAAAGACAGTTTGCAGACAAGTCAAAAACAATTAAGGACAAAGTAATATTTGTGTATAGAAAGAGCATATAGAAAATCTTTTGCAGGTGGCAGGAATGGCACATGCTGATGCCATATACTGAGAGGAGTCCTGCCTACCTGTCTGGCCAAACTTCGTTACCGTGCTACCCTCTAGTCTTATTACTTTAAATTCTACTATGTTCTACTTACTAATATATTTTCTAGGCCTCCCTCATACCCACTTTTAGCATATTATCTGTAAACGAAATCTCTTTGCCTTTTTTCTTTTTTTTTTTTTTTTCAAAACCAGCTTCAAAACAACAAACTTCTGAGACATGCATATCACACAGAGTGTAACAAATTGATTAAATTGCCTTCTTCTCAGTCTATATCAAAGCACAAATACTAAGCATATATGACAATTATTTTTAATCTTTACTGATGTTTGATATTTGGCTGTTCACCATGTGGAGGGATGTCCCCATTTGCCTTATTGTTCTCTGTCCTACTTGTTGAAGGTGAAGCAATCAAAATCACTATTTTTTCCATTATCACCTGTAGCCTGTATCCTACATCTCAGTGTTCCTAAGTTTGTATATCAATGAATTCCCCCCACACATATAGAGGTTGGGAATAATTGAAGGGAACGGCCTAAAGTTTTGTCTTCAGTTACGGCCTTAAAAATTTTCTTGCATCTTGTTGAAGTTTCTAGCAGTCTGTTTTTAAATGGTGGTTGCAATTAAGTCTATGCATGATCATCTTCCAATATTAGGAGTGCCACCATTTCCTTCCTCAAGGGATCCCACTGTCCCCTTGAAGACTGACAATCACTCAGGTCCAGTGGATAAAATGCTTATGCAAGTCCTCCTTAATTAGTTGCAGACTGAATATTATTGAATGCTGGTAAATGCTGGTGAAATGAACAAGACAGCCTGTCTCTTTCTAGCTGCAGAGGGTACGCAGTGATCCCCAGAGCATCTTGCTGATAGTCCATGGAGAAGCAGCCACTGGAGTAACTTGGAACTGAAGAGCAGCCATTAGAGGGAAGAGCAGAGGAGGGGAGGCTCAGCCAGTGCACCTTCTTTCACAGCTATGTTGTGCTACTTCTCCTCATGCTGAGATCACTCATTCAAATTTCTTTCCAGTCTCTAAGAAGTTAGTTTTAAGTTTCAGAAGTCCAATGTTTTTTCTTATCTTTTTCCGAGGATTCACTAGCAGTCATCTAGATGCAGAACTGAAGGAGAATGTCTCTTTTGTTCATACCTTCTGCAAAGACTTCTCTGGCACTGCCATGGTAGGAAAACACATGTAATGCCCACTTTTCCTGAATACTTGTTTCTCATCCAGTTTCTCTTCCCCCCATAGTTTCATACAGTTTCTCTCTGCTCCCAATTTCTCCTAATAAACCAGTAACATCACAGGATCATTTCCTAACTGTAGGTTTGTTATAGGAAACAAGATTTGCTTTGCAAGACATAGGAAAGCAGCAAATAGCTGTGGCATTCAGCACAGGGATTGGTCTTTCCTCTCCACAAAGAAGTATCAAGAATAGGTAGGGAGCATCATTTAGTTCACTCACCGTGAAACCTGTACCCCTATGTGGTAACAGAAGAATAGTATGTAGGGAGAGCAAAAAAGAGATGTGATAGCATGTATCTCTCACTATAGGTTTACTGGAGGCAGAACATCTCTTTGCTCTCTGCCCCATGTTTGAGGGTATGTCCTGTATGACAGCAATGGGTATAAAGCTGCTTAACCGTCTGCTTTAGATTGGTTTGATATTCTGTGTTGTGTGAATTAGTGGAGGGATGTGCTTGGTGTGGTCTGAATGCAATAAAGGAACCAGAGCAAAGTAGACACCTCTAATTTTTTTCCTGATCCTCCTCAGTTCTGTGTAGTTGTACTATTAACACTCAGAAGCGATGCCCATACCTCCCAAGACCTTGACAGCTTTTGTTTATTTTACTTTTAAACTGCTTAAGGCAGATGGGAATAAGTTCCTTGCCAAGATAAAACCTGTTAACTGGGACATTCTATCATTGCTTTATTGAGTGTCCACTAATCTTCAAGCAGCTTCACAAATGCGTCCTGTTTCATAGCTATGGAAACTTAACCAGACGGTGACTCTTCAAGTGACAAAGATGGGTAAGACAAAAAAATTATATGACTTCATTTTTTTCTCTCTCCAGATTCTCAACAGTGAAACTGAGACAAGGTTTTAAGTCAGTGGAGTCACTTTTATTTTAGATTTTTCTAATGCAGGAATTTTTCTTCCTTTTCATCAGTTAAATGGCCAAGAGAAATAGGTTGTCGATGTACTTATGAGAGCACTGCACACAAAGTGTATTCTGATACCATCTTTCAGTTTCACCAAAGAACATTTGTCATCACTTCTGATGGAATGAAATTGTGGTCTGCATCTGAGGCATCAGCTGAGAAATAAAAATGTGTAAATTCATGCAGAAAATACTAGTATCAACATTAGCATGCTGAAGAATGCAATGATGCAGAGACTTTGTATGGACAGAAACACAATATAGTCTCTGCAGAAAACTCTTACTGTCCCCATTCAAATTAAAGGGAGATCAGAGGATTGTGCGATACAGAAGTAACAGTAAAATAAGAGTAGTGTAATAATTCTAAACCCAAAATGAAATTTAGGAAAACTTGTGTTCCAGTAAATTTAAATGTTCTATTTGATGAAAATAAATTATTCTGATTTCAGCCATTTTCAGGTTTTGTTATCAGTAAGGAAAAAAAAAGTCTCAAAATAAAAATGTGTTCAGTTCCTCTCTGATTTCAAATTCTTGGTTAAACTATACTATTAAAATTTTGTTCAATCAACAAGTCCCTTTTCTCCCCTCCATTTCTGGCCTCCTTTTTCCCTCAACCAGTAATTATGCTATCAGTTGCCTCCCATTCCTCTCCTAGGTATTTTCTCAAGGCCTGTCCACACTACAGAAATTTATGATACAAAGAGCTGTGCTGGGCTTCTAAGGATGCTTGTAAAACACTTCACATCCATACGCCAAAGTGCTCCAAGTGGTTTGTATTTCTGCCAAAAAACACTTGGATTTTTCTTGTGTTCAGCAAGGGCTAAACTTGGCTTGAGGCCAGTAGGGACAGCACTAAAGGAGATAGGATGCAGCACTCATGCTGCAGCCCTACAGAGGCACTCTGTATGTTCCCAGAATCCTGTCAGAGCTACGCTGGGAATTGGGAGATGGCTGCCTAAAGGGCTCTGTAGCTGAAAAGCCGTGGGGATGTGAGCAGAAATGCTCTTATTCAGAACAGCAGTCAGCATGATACCTCTGGATATTACAAATAGTTAGCATTTAAACCAAGGAACTGGGATAAGCTTAATAAGAACCCTTCTAATTGTCAGGTTATTAGCAAGGAAGTGAGAAAACTACACAAGTAATAGAAGGGATTGCTGCTGCTCACCCCTTGCCCTGCCTGTCCTCCTCACCCAAGCATGCAGAGCTCTCCTTTCTCTCCTTTCAGTCAGGATCTAGAGAAGCAACATGAAGAAAAGAGGGAGGAGGGGGGAAACTCACATTCAAAATAGCAGCAAAGAGCTCTTCTGCAAAGTCTGTCTGGAGGTATAAAAGATACAGCTGGCAGCTTAGACTGCTTTACTGAAATAATGAGACTAGAGTTGCACAAGCAGCTACCTAAAATGGGCATTATTAGTTTTCTTTATTAGGGACTGGGTGGGAGAGAAAGACAAGCAGCACTTCCCCATGCTTTGTTCTTGTCACTTGACAGCTTTTTTGTCCTTGAGATATTCTTTCAAGGGGCAAGAAGTACACATGGCTCCAAGTCACTACAGGATCAAGAGAGGAAGATGAAGTTCAGCGTATCAAGGGATATGTGTCTGCAGCAAATTTGATTGTTTAAAATAATCTAGAATAATTTTGTCAGGAAAGCAAGATTTAATTGTAGAGAAGAATTTAGACTAAAATTGGAAGGGATTTTAAATGTCATTACTTAATTCCCAACATAACACATTAGGCACAGGACAGGGAATCCTGATTTAACCTAATGATGAGCAGACTGACCAGATTTTCAAAGTGAAATAATGGGATTCCTGTGGGGGAAGGAGCTGTGTTCAGTCACACAGGTTTGGAGTGAAAAACAGTACAAAAAAGGAAAAGACAGCCAGCTTCCTTCCTCCCTTGCTGTACTGTTCTACCTTTCCTCTACTCCATTTGTGAGAGGCAAAAATTCCTCACTGGACACGCCCCATGACAACAAGTAACAAACAGTAATGTTGATGAGGAGAGGCAGCAGTGCTGGGCTTGTTGTACTGATGAGATTAAGTGGAGGAGAGCCAAGCAAGGATTCAGTTTGCCCATCCAAAGACTCCCTATTCAAGAGCTGGTGGCTGCATTGTGAGGTGGGAGAGATACACTGGTCAGTATCCTCACATACACACATACCCACAATGTACTCATATACAGAGTCAGATCCACATCCTCACTCTGTTGTGTAAGTCATTCCCCTACAAAAGCCTTATTTCACTGGCTAGTAGATAAATCTTATTCTTTCAATGATAACTATGAGACAGTCTCCATCCTGTGTGTGCTGACACCTCACATCAATCTCAACCACCTTGAGATTTTTCAAAAAGCAAAACTACTGGTTTTTGGCCAGCCCTCTGACTCAGCATCCTTGCCTCAGAGCACAGGACATTCTCACCTTATCAGCAACTGGGACATAGTGAGGGGCTCTCCAGCTTTTTGTTCTTTCCTGCGTCATTTGAATCAAGGCCTGCTGATCTAGCATGTTGTCTGCTAGCTTAAAGAATCATCCCTTAAGGAAAACTTCCTTACTCCTCTTCCTTGTACTCCCTTTGTCAGAAGAGCCTCTCTTCCCAGGCTCGCAATTGCCATGAACATTCTCATTTTCTCCAAAATTTTTGCCCCTTCTTCTGCACAGGAGACACCTGCCAAAGTCCAGGACTGGGCTGGTGGTGAACACCTCCATATGCTTTACATGCCTTGCACTGTCTGTCACTTGAATTAATTGCATATGATATTTGTACACCTTAGACAATAAGTTTTTTCCAAGCAGGAACACAATTTTTATGTGTTGGGTTTTTTCTCCTCTAGAATTCCTCTATTGTTCATAAATAATGGAAAACCTAAACCCTCTACACTTTAATATCTAAAAAGAATAAAGCCAGGCTTGAAATAAGGCTTTCAGTTTCCATAACAGATGTGAAACACACGCAGAACCGATGGGACAAGCTAGAAATATAATATGATGGTGAGCTCGCAAGTATGTAGCACCTGTGAGATTCATCTGGTATACAATAACATACCAGTGCCATCCTAGAAAAATACTATTGGGTTATTTAAAAGCGTACATAAGCACTACATTTTTCTGCCTTGCCTTCTGTTCGTCAAATCCGAATTTTCCTACTCTGTTCCCTACAAAAACAGTACTTGGTCACTTTTGTCTGTTCAGGCAAATACTGACAATAATAGCAATGGTCACAACAATAACAATAGTCACTATTAGGTTTACCATTTCAAGACTTAATTATCATAACCATACCTTTTCTGATCCCACTAAAGTCCATGTTGTTTCTAGTTGCTTAGGAGGATGTTACTGCTGAAATCATACTTGTTTTCACCAGTGGTGTAAACCAGCGATGTAAACCAGTGGTGTTTACATCAGTGCTGTAAACATCCCTGTTTGAATGCATTTGCCTCCCATTTCTTTGCTACACTGGTCTCCAAATCTGCTTCCTGCTGTTTTATCTGTTTGAATGCATTTGCATTCCATTTCTTTGCTACAGTGATCCCCAAGTCTGCTTCATGCTGTTTTATCTGACTTCAGTATTTGGCCACCACCTCCTCTCAGTACATCATACCAGCTTTGGTACACCAGACCGTCCATTATTTTCATTGTGTTTGCTATAATGCTCCAAACACACACCAACTCGCAGGGCTCTCTTGGAGACCACCTTGTTCGAGTTCTCCTAGTGGTTCTTTTAGGCTAATACAAGGACTTAGCAATGTAGATATCTATGCACAATGAACACAATACAAGCTACAGAGTGCCACGAGCTCACCATGCCACAAATGGGGTTTACAGCCTTTCTACTCATCCTCCTCTTTTGCTACTACTAAGGAACCTGCACTTACTATTTTTGTAAGGTTTCTGAGGAATTCTCTGTCTGGGTTGCATGTACATTGCCAACAGTCACTCAGCATAATAAATAATAATTAGCAACAAAGCTTCTCTGGGCCAAAATGTTACTATTCTGAAAAGCCTGAGTTCAGCTCTAGGACCCCCAACAAAAGAAGGGCACTGACCTGTTGGAGTAAGTCCAGAGGAGGGCCATAAAGATAATCAGAGGACTGGAACACCTCTCCTATGAAGACAGGCTGAGAGAGATGAGGTTGTTCAGCCTGGGGAAGAGAAGGTTCCAGGGAGTCCTTATAGCAGCCTTCCAGTTGCTAAAGGGGGCCTACAGGAGAATTGGAGAGGAATGTAGTGGGTAGGTAGTGATGGAGAAGAGTGAATAGGTTCAAAATTAAAGGACGTAGATTTAGATTAGACAGTAGGAAGAAATTTTTTACTGAGAGAGTGGTGAGACACTGGGACAGGTTGCCCAGAGAAGTTGTGGATTCCCATTCCCTGGAAGTGTTCAAGGCCAGGTTGGATGGGGCTTTGAGCAACTTGGTCTAGCAGAAGGTGTCCCTGCCTGCGGCAGGGAGGGTGGAATTAGATGATCTTTACGGTTTCTTCTAACCCAAACTATTTATTTCATCAACAAGATGAAATGAAAAGCAAAAATAAAGAAAAGGCCAATGTTTTTGCCTGCACCTACCGCTTCCTGACAGCAGGTAAGACTGACCCAGGTAAGCTGCTGATTTCTCCCACACTTTCAAAGCAAAATGTCTTAATGGAAACGCCAATAAAGACCAAGGTTGTATTATTTCTCATTCAACTCATCACTGACACAGAATGGTGCCTAATAGATACAGAAGTGGTGAGCTAGAAGAAGTCTGTATTTTAAGCTGCATTTTGAATATCAGTTGTCATTATAAAAGTTGAAACATTTGCAGTAAAGATTTCTTCACATTTATCTGCACATCCAGGTGAAAGAGAAGGAAACACAGTCAGGACACAGGACATTTCAATGTCCATAGTATCAAAGAGATCTAGTCATGTTAATATGACCCAGGGATGTGAAAACACGAGATCAGGAGAGAAATTTGACCAATCTTTCTGTGAAGCAGCATAAAATGTTCAACATTAACAATGTTACTACACTTCTTGAAATGCAAAAGTTTAGATTCAGAATTCAGACAAAAGTTCTTTTCTCACTGTGAATAATGGGGATGTCAGAGAGGATACCATTTTCTGTTCCTTTTCAAGAAATCTCCAAAGTCACATCAAGAACAAAACCGAAGCAATTACAGAAGTTTAGGAGCTTGATTTAAACTTCCTCGAAGCAAATTATTTTTACAGAAACAAATACTTACAAAGGAGCAAAGGGAGAAGAGGGTGGAGTGCTGATTATACATCTACACATAAACAGCTATTTATATCTTTAATAGGTAATCTACTATGTTGTCCTTTTCTATTACTTGTAGCCCCTAGGAAACTTCCTACAAGCATACTCAGAGAGCACCATTCTACCAGGCTTAGAACTTGGCTTTGGTGTTGGGATGCCATATGTTCTTACATCAAAATTGCCTTGGAGATTAATATAATTTTCAAAAATTCTTCCTGATAGACCATCAGACTAACACCAGCTTATCCCAGATAACTACAAATTCATCTGCTTCTTTTCACAGGGGAAAAAACATGTTTCTCAGAAAACATTATGCTGTTACTATATTGTTTCCCTGAAGATACTTTGAGGGTCACCATGAAGGATGTTTTATTGGTATGGGCTGTCTTTATAAATGTGTTTGAATCTCTTAAGTGTCCCAGGCAAATTCAATGTTTGATTAAGAGAAAGATACTCAGTTATTTGCAACATGGACATAGCGCCTGAGAAAAATAAAATGACACAACAATGTTGCCTCAAATACTGGAGGACTGCACAAATGCCTTCCAAGGACATAAGAAAGAGTAGCAGTCCTCAGAGAAGCTACAGGCACATTTCTCATTTTAGCACCTGTTTTTCAAAAATTTCTCCCAGTTTTACTTCTGACATTAGAAAAAAGGGTTATTTCTTGAAAAATGAAACATTTTGTCTGACTTAAAAAGATGATATTCACTTTGGTTTAGATGTTCCTATTAACACATTTTACATTGCTATTTTTTAATTAATTTTTAAAATTAAATATTTGAAAAACCACATAAACATTTACCAAACATTAAAATATTTTCAACCTTTATCAACTAAAATAAAATATCGAATTCAGCAGGACTTTCTGCAAGGGTTTAGCCATACTCAAAAAAGTATTTTTCAGCAAACGCCATTTGACAATATTCTCAACTCAACATATCTCCACTGTTGCTTCCTTAGCTATCATCACTGAGAACACCAATTCACACATTATCAGATATTATGAAACCAGAGATGCCCAAAACATCAAGAGATTTGGTCAGTCTCCCTTACTCTTCAGCTGGCAGTGGAGGGAATCCATCCGTAATACAGTTGGGATAACAATAGATTTTCAGCAAATTAGGCTGCTATGCCAAAGCCCTGGAGATCTTCCTGACCGCTGCTGCTGCTGAGTGGGTACCAGTGGGAGGTCAGGGGTGAAGAACACAGCTTGTCCCCTCATCCATCACAGGAACGAGCCTCCCTCCCCATGGTTCCCCTTTGCCCCATCCGTGCCCACCACAGTGACAGGAGAGGACATTGGCCTGGCCCCACTTTTCAGCCTTCTGGTAGTGTAACTCTGCTTTTGCCATGCAGCTGAGAAGCTCTGCATTGGCACTGCTCCAGGCATGCTGTATTGCTATGCTTTGGAGGTTTTCACAAGGATGAAAGAAAGCATTTAGGGAGGTTCCAGAAACGACGCTGATGGCTGCCATGCTAATGCTCGTAATGAATTCTAAATTGGTAATGGGACCACTTATGGATAACTAAAGGCTTATTCACTCCCCTGGATATCTGTTTTTTTCCTTTACTACTCTTTGCTGGATTTAGTGCTACTATTCACTTTGCACTTTTTCTTCTCCTTTTTTTTTTTTCCAGCTCTTTTACTTTTCTACTGTCATTTCTCATACTGTACTCTACAATTATCATCTGTCAGGCTCTCCACTTATTCTAGAGGCCTTACTGCAGCAAATCCATATCCTGCAAATCTCTAGGTATCATTGCTAGCTCTCTTTTCCCATATGGGACTAATCACTCAAGTTGCATAATTTTGAAACAATGCAGTACGGATAATAACATTTCTATGAGCATAAAATTTCATTTTATTCTACTGGAAAAAGTAAACTTCATTCATACCACATAGGGATGGGTAGTATAAAGACAAGCGGTAAAAAAATAGGTGGTACAATAACAAAGGATTGCATTAATGGGCAGCAATCATAACTGACACTGACCTGTAGTTTCTGGCTGATGCAGTTTTAAATGATGTTAGTGTTGATTGCAGCGTATCTTATTGCCTTAGGAGATATGTGTTAAGTATAAAGGTTTGCAGTTAAAATTCTGTGAGGCACAAGACTCCTCTGGAACATCTATCATGTCAGCGGAACTGCTAAATTGTAACTCTGGTCAAAAAAAATAATCACACTATAAAAATGACATCTATCATGTACTGTATTTATTTTCCCCTGGTGATTTCCAGATTAAATCTGCTCAGTTTACAAATCAAAAGAGACCTTTTTTTACATGCTTTTTTATCCAATAGTCTATGTTCCCTGTTCAGCTTCTACCTAAAAAAAAATTAAACTATGTTATATCTGTTCCATACATCATTTTCCATCCACTCACAACAAAAATTCTCCAGCTAAAATACAGGTTGTATCTATACTGACATAGAATGAATCAGGACAAACTATATCTCACTCACCTTTCAGATCAAAGTAAAATGTGTTTTTTCTAACGGGTAAGCTACAAACAGATATACACGACATGGAGTGATCAAACTTGTCATTTTTACAACGACAAACTGAAGAACATTCCATATTAAATATATAGCTAACTACATGTTACACATCTATCTCTATATATACACACACATATATATATATGTATATATGTTTGCATGTAATACACACCTGTATACACATACATATTCGGATATGCTTTCAAGCATTGTCCTAATCAAAGGCTGTGAATGATATTATATATCATATAATCATATAATCATAGCACCTGCACTGCTACTTCCCTAAAATGTCCTTTTACACTTAGGAGAAAGGACAGTACCAGCACCAAATGACTGCAGCCCTGCACTGCTTCATCTGTGCTGAAAAGCATTAGGATTATTTGCATAATAATGCATTAGCATTAGGATTATTTGCATCATTTCCTACCCCTTTCTTATGTTTCCTATTTGCTCACCTATATTTCATAACTGTCCCTTTTGACATGCTGAATTGTGTCAAATTGTGGATCTTTTCTATATATAGTAGGTAATATACTTACCTAGTTCTTGTTATCTCTTCATAGCATATGAATAACGTTATACAAGGTGCTATACTACAGAATGGACATGGCTAGCCAGCAGGTTTTTTTTCCAATGGTAAAAGAATATTATTTAAAAATAAATAAATAAATAATAAAAAAAAAGCCCAACAAAACTACTATAAAGAATGCTGCATTTAAAATATCAGGATCATGGAGAAATCAAGAAATGCAGAGATGAAGATGATACTCTAAGAAAAAAATTAACTCTACTTCATCTTCAGCATTAATCACTAGAATGGCAATCAGATTATCTCATCTAACAATGAAGTATAGCCAAATGAAGGTAAATCAAAGCAAGGCAAAGGTCATGCAGGTAAATAGAATATACTTCGTGCAGTGTGCTTTGCCATGTTTGAGTCCACTTTGGCCAAAAGTATGTGCCATTAGGCAGTCAACCTAACTTAGTTGTGGAGCATTTGCTTGTACCAGATTCCTCCACAACTTTACTTGTGAAGTGTCTTTTGTATTAGTACTATTTGATAATGTAAATCTGGTGGTACTTTGTCCCTCCATCACATCCCAGAAGAAAATGACATCATCATCCATTGTCTTGTTCTATCACAACTTTATTGCAAGAAGTTACCTGGACAGGAAATTATCAGTCCTTAGGGATAATAATATCAGTCATCATCATCATCATTGTCTTAAGCACACATCCTCAATAATGTAACCTCCCATGGGTACATTTGATCTGGTTTTCACTTCATGTGCTGGGCCACAGTCTTTATTTTCCAGACAAGACTTAGCATGGAGCCAAGGTAACTAAAAAATCATCTAAAGCTCTCAAATGATGACTAATGGGTGGTAGTATTATTCTTCAGACACGAGGATGATTTTATGATAAAGGTAAAGCTTGTCTATGCAGCAGACACAACATTTTAGGGTGTCTACAAAACTATGAATTAAGCTACCACATGAAATAATGGCCCTTACAAATCTTACCACCTTCTGCTACAACTGCATCTGATCAATGTTAATAATTTCATTTAGTGTAGTGCTGGAAGGTGAAGGAAAGAACAGGAGCTGAGACAGAATTTAAGCCTCAATATGTCTGTATCAGTGGTTGGCTTACAATATGGTCTTAATGTATTTGTGTCAGTTAATAAATTGCTGTAAAAGTCTACAGTAAAACTGAATTAAGGTTGACAGCATATATCTGAAATCTATACTAAAACATATTCTTACACTGTTAGAAATTAAAACTGTGTGGGAAATAGTTTAATCATCACGATAAAGGTCAAGATTTTATAATCTCTTCCCAGATTGAATCAAGAAAAAAACCTGAGATCTTAAGAATATTCAGTACAATCCAGTTCAATTTAAACAATTCAGCCAACAATATAATTAATTTCAACCAATGAACTTATTTAAAAGGTTTGATTTAATTCACTTAAACCTGCAATTGAAAAATTATTTGGAGTCATTAAATGATTGATGATGCTGTTTTATAGACTGAGCCTTGATTTGCATTTTTGAAACTATCAAATTCTTGCCAAAACAGAACCTTCCACAAGTGGTTCTACTGAAAAATCATGTCCAACCAACATCTCTGTATTTTTCTGCCCCAAACCATCATACACTATAGAGTCAAAAGAGAGCTTAGAAGTATAACATGTATATAAACAAAAAATGACAAAAGTTAATTCTAAAAACCAGGCACCAGCTATGGACAGCATCACAAACAATCCATTTGTCAACTACAATGTCCAGTGAAATTATGCATTAATCTCAGGTCACGAATGAGACATTCATCTGGATCCTCACCTTTAGTGGAATATTTATTAAAAGAAATTACTCCCCAGGACACATTCAAGTGCCTTTTTCTTTCTCTTTCTGGTGTCACAGGAGCCTACGTGGCTGAGATGTCCATGCTAGACTTCCTCACAACTCCCTGCCCTTCCTGCATACACCTGACACACAGTCTTGTCTGCCATGCTGTTTAAATGCACACTCACACACTCACCCTCCCATATTCTGCCCTTCTTACCCTTGCTATTATTTTAACTAACGATAAAAACACAGAGCTGAAACTTACTTTCACTAGACACCAATGCTTTTCCTAGTGAAACAAAAGAATTATTCTCTTTCAAAATGGCTGCTGTTTCCTACTGCCTTTAGCAATACATGTTAAGACATGTATAGCGGCTTCCTACACTGAAAGAGGAGAGGGTTTTTAGAATGATGTTCATAAAAAGGAATTAGATGTTGAAACGTGTATCTGCTCAGATAAGCGTAGTCATAGATTTATCCTGGCTGTACTCCAAGCTAGGAAGTTGTGTGTGTGCTTTGGCTTGGCAGCCAGAGAGGCAAATTAGCAGAGTATTAATACACTCACTTTTCAGATTACTGCTTCACATGCAGCTCTAGATCAGGTTGACTCATACTTGGAAAGCTCAGAAAGAAAGATGGGAAAATAGGAATACCTGGGTACTGGTGACCCTCAGGTGTGAACAAAAAGAAGTCAAGAAATTAGTTCCAGAATTTAAAAAAGCCACTGATCTGCTAAGAAATTTACAGCAAACCTCACTTTAATTAAGCTACTCAAAAGTGGTATCATGTTAACATTCATAAATAGTATTATGTTAATGTGCATAAATAGCATCATGTAATCTTAAAGTAATTAAAGGAATGCAGGTGGTGCAATTCTTAGTTTTAACGTGTTAGGTGTTAGAAAACTTAATGGATAGCAAGAATTGTGCCCCAGATTTGACTGTCAAGTTGTGAGTTAGTGACAGTCTTACTGCGTGTGCAAGTGAGAACACTGGTGGGACATGAGTTCAATGGCAAACTGCAGCCTCATAGTGACCAGTCCTCTCAATACCCTCCAAGGAATCCCACACAGACCCATACATCTAACTGATCTATGCAGCCTTGAATTTGATCATCTTCTCCTGACCCAGTCCTTACTATGAGACATGGAGACCTGGGAAGCCTTAGAGCACTTTATTCCTCACCTATTCCTTGCACATTCTCTCTTCCTATGCTACATTAATCTCCATGGACATAGAGAATAACAAGCAATTCTTTAAATGTTTGTAATCATGACCTTCTCCTATCTCTTTTTCTTATGGAAAACATCTCATGATGCAGCCTTCCCTAGAACATGAGATTTTTCAAATTCTGTATTACATTCATTCTTCTACTTTTAGCTAGTCTACATCATTCTTGAAATTTAACAGCTTGAACTGAACTCAGACCACAATCTAATGCTCTAGTTTCATTTAAAATACTGCAGTTTTCCCATGCACCAAATATGTACAGCAAGATTTCAATCTCTTTTTTTTTTTTCCTCTTTGCATAATATATTTAGATTTCATGGTATTTAAAAGAAAGGTTTTGCAGGACTGATTCTGTGCAGTGGAACTCCAAATCCAACTCTCACTGATTTAAAACTCAAGCTTAGGGTCTCTAGGAGTGATGTCCTCCTGTGGTATTGCTAGTTGGGATGCTAAATCTACTTCCTGCTTTTTCTAAGATTTAGAGGCAGCCAAATGCATATCCACTACCTGGATATAACAGTACGATGAACAGCTGTAAGCGTCGCTCACTTTAATCCTCTTGACCTAAGGCTGCCACTATATCACTGAAAAGTTACACCTAGCTCAATAAAGCACAATAAAGAAGCTTAGTTAATTTTTCTGAGACCAGAACTGGGTGAAAGTTGGTTTACCAATCATTGAAAGTAAAGATTAAGAGGTAGCTAAGAGGAAATATGGGCATATGCCTTTTTATCTTCCTCCTGCTTTTCTGTATTCTTGTGAATGAATGAATGAATAAATATCTGAATTTGCATTATTTTTACCCAGAGTGCTGATCACAGAATCTTTGGCAGGAAAGATTTTGCTTTTGCTGGATATAACTGGGTCCATAATGCCAACACAGCTGAGAATACAGAGCTACAGGACTCCAAGACTTCACGTTTTGTGAAGGGTAAGGGAAAATAAGCCTGACACTTGATAAATATCCTAGCAGGATCTAAAGCACAGTTTGTCATGCAACCATAACAACATGCTTAGATTTACTGTGCCAGATACTTAAAAGAAACCTGGGCTTGTTTGTACCCAGTCCATAAAGTTCAAACCTCGTGGGAATTGCATAAGCATTTTTCTGAGAGCCACTTGCCATTGTGTTTTGAAATAATACAAATAACACAGGTTAAGTGCATCAGAATGCAGATGTAAAGACCTTCATGGTAGAGAGATAATGGGATGATATGATAGCAGTATCAGTGCTGATTCAGAGCTGTATGCAGTATGCAGCATCACTGGGTAGTCCACAGAAGCAGATTACCTGGTACAGGAGCCATGCTCCCATCTTCAGTTTACACATAAAACTGGGGCTGTTTAATGGAAGAACCTGAGCCCTTTCATCCCCTCAGCAATCCTCCCTAGAGATCATACATCTTATGTTTCCCACTGAGAACAAATTACTTTTAATGATGTCAACATCATTAAAAAAAAAATAAAGAAGGTAGATAGAAAAAGTTATTATTCATACCTACCTAATCTCCAAACACTAACAGTTTTGGGTTTGTGGTTTACTCTTCCCAGAGTAATACAAAATTCAGTTTTTACAGTTGCTTCTGTGGGCGGGAGGATGCAAAAGACGTGAGTAAAGCAGGCTTTCTAACAAATGTTCTTGAGATTGAGTATACTTTAATCCCTTTTTAGAAGTTAGAAATTCTCTTAAATTTTACTTTGTTGTTGAGCAATTTATGTTTGCTTCAGTACAAGGCGAAGCAACGGTAAAGTCTGAAAGCAAAAGCAACATAAAGAAAAAAATAGTCTTTAAAGCTGTTTCGCAGCCTCAGTCATCTTGAGGGATGCTGTTTTATTTTC
Organism: Corapipo altera; assembly: GCF_003945725.1. Taxonomy (NCBI): domain Eukaryota; kingdom Metazoa; phylum Chordata; class Aves; order Passeriformes; family Pipridae; genus Corapipo; species Corapipo altera. Next base: position 3,845,760 of record NW_020884879.1, on the reverse strand, counting down.
CCTTTTAGTATATTAAGTCTTAAAGGGTTATTATTTCTAGTAGCACTATAAATGTGACAATTTCTCTATACTACAGTTTTGTTAGTGGAAAATGTGAAGATGGTTTTGGCAATGGTTGAACAGCATGTGACTGGACAGACAGTACAGAGAAGTCTATGATATATCAGCAGCAGCCAGAACAGCAAAATGGCCACTGAAGCATTGATGATAAAAACTCTGTAAGCAAATAAATCATGTAGAACTGAATTATTATTAAGTTCAGATATTAAAAAAATCAACAAGTTAAGCAAAATGTCTGGATTTTATATTTTTTAAAGGAAATTTTATTGCTGCTGTGTTTTGGAATTAATTTCTGAATTGAAAAAACATCAGAGTTGTGAAACTTGAGGAGAAAGGAGTTCTGATCACATTATGGACTGTATAAAAGGATACTGGAAGCAGAAAGGAGAATAATTTTGCTGTTCATCCTGCCTCAACTTTAGAAAGAAAGAGTGTCTGTTTTTGATCCAATGTTTGCTTTTTACAACTAGTATTTTTTTATAAAGCTGTACTAGAAAACAAAAAACTACCTATCTAGAAGAGATGTGAGAATGTGTGCTTGTACAGAAACAATACTGGTTTAAATTTTTTAAGACAAATCCTGTGACATAATTGCCTTTACAGCTTTACAAAGTAACATAAATTGACAGAAATTTACAGACTCTACATCTATCTCCTTCAGACCGTGCTTTCTACACCATAGTTGCAGCTTAAACATTTCTTACATTTGCTGCATACACGCCAACAAAAATCCCTGACAAGTCAGGTGATGAGACAGGAAGAATGATTCAAAGAGAGACTGTAGTGCTTTGAAGGTGCTAATATTTAGTGTTAGCTTCTCAGTTAGAAAAAGAAATATTTCAGTCAAATTGTGAGACTGAACTTAATTGTTTTGTCATTATTCCATCCTGGTGAATAAAGAGAAATAGGAATTTTAATATCTTTTACACCTGCATTAAGTAGCAGGCATGTGGAGGGAAGACGGAACTGAAGATCTAACAGGCTCATATGTAACTTAAAGAGCTGAGATTAAAGTGGCCTATTTAGGATAAATGTTAGAACAAAGTACTACAGAATTGTAACAGAGGTTTTCAAGATTCTTTATGGGTATTCTGCTGTATTTATTAGTTAGCTACTGAAAGCTTTTTATATGGATTTATATGCAAGTTAGTTTTTAAATAAAACTTTCTATGGCAGTTCCAAGTTGTCTGTTTTAATTTAAACTTCAGTGGAGTGTTCCAAAAATAACTGTAATGTAAGTACTCATCAGAACTTCAACAACATAAGCCAATGTTTATTTCAAGTGCTATCTAATAGTGGACTGCTGAAATGCCCTGTCTTGGTTTTCCTCTAACTTATCTGGAATTTGTGATTTTTGAAACATAAAAATACACAAGACACCATCTCCTTAATTTACAGAGCCTCCTTTTCTTGGTTTTCTTAACAGGTTCATTCAACTATAACATCATCTCTAGTATTGATCTCATAAGTCAAATCTTATCAGCCTAGAGGCACACTCAAACACAGAACGTATGCATTCCCTCTTCTCCATCCTTCCTGAAGATGAAGATAACTTCCTACTTTCACTCGCCCTGCCAAGTCTAAATCTAGACTCATTAGCTCAGAATTATTTTTCTTCTTTGTTTACATAGTGCTCAGAACAAAAAGTCCCTAAACGCAGCAGAAGTCTGGTTAGCAGTGTCAATAATATTGGCATGTCAAAAGGAGGGGTTGCTAAGTTCATTAGTAAGCTGCACTTACATTCCACCTTCCATGGAAATTTTGTATGGTCTCCTATTACCATCATTAACATCTTTGGGATATAAAGAAGAATGAGACTGGGGGGAAAACAGTGTATGCTTTAAGTAGTTGATTTATCTAATACTGAATTATTTTAGTGTAAGTAACTTGACATTTCACTGCATTATGAATACAGTGTAGGAAATAGAGAAAAATGGAGAAAAAACAGTGCAGAGAAGAAAACAAGTAGTGAGAGAGAACGAACACAGAGCATTTAATGAATATGAGCTCTTTTTTTATTAACTTGTGACCAATTTTTAGATTTGGATCAGAATGAAGAACTCATTTTGCTCTGATCACATGTACTATGAACACACAGATACACGCAGAGAAACATTAAGGGAGACAATGGTTTCTTTCCTTGAGGTGCACACAGACTAATTAAAGTTCAGTTTGCTAACACTAGAACAGTATAAGGAAGCTTATACTTTTCCCTGGAAGCATTATGCAGTTCAAGAAAAGCCTTCAGGACGCCTGAAGACACCCCAAGTCTGGGCAATAAAAGCAACAACTTCATTGATGTTTCCATTTCTTGACTTAAGAGGCAAAGTTGAGGGAAAGGCTGCAGGCTAGAACACTATGGCTGTTTCATGTTTAAAGCATCTAGAACAAGAAGACACCACCTTTAGTAGAAAAAAAAAAGATAGTTTGTTCCTTTCTGCTTCTTTTTTTTTTTTTTATCCTGTTAATGGAAAGGATAACTGATTTTTTTTTTTTTCTCTTTAGCAATGAGATCTCAGCTTTGCATCACTGAGAATTATTATTTGAATGTGAATAAGACCTGTTGAAAACAAACATTTTAGCTAAGCAGCTTTTGCAGTTTTGGTCCACACCTTACTTATAACACTACTTAACCTTAGTTTTAATGCAAAGCTAAAATATATTGCCTACTTTTATCAAAAGCCAAAAATAACATAGCGCTCAGTATTTTTCTGTGCAAATATTATTAAAGTTGTGGGAAGAAGGGAAATAAAACTGACCTGAGCAGAATGAAAAATCATGCTGCAATTAAATAGACTCGGTTGTGGCAGAGAGAGAAATACGAAAAGGAAAAATACAGCAGCATGTAAGAAATAAATAGTAATTAGTGAATGAGACTATTAAAATTGGTATTTAAAACTTGGAAGAAGATCAAGCAACTTTCTTGTAGCTTTCCTATACTAACATGTATAATAAAACTTCATATCAGCAAACTGCAGCATAAAGAAGTTAACGTGTTATCCTACCACTAAAATAGCATGAAAGTCTTGGAGGGGAAAAGAAAGGAATCTGGGGGAGAAAGGTTTCTGCAGTTATACAAAATGATTTATTTTGTCTCATGTATTTGGCAATGAAGATTTAAAATTTAACAATGACAAGGACTGTTAGTATTGCAGTTAATGTTCTAAGCAGAGGTACTTATGTTACTTAGGTTTCTTTTATTAATGTTAGAACTCTGTTATTACATAGAAAGAGACAGACAATCCCTGCAGAATAACAATATTTGTGCTTAAAACTTTCTGGTATAACAAGAATGCTTCTCAAAGTGCACTTTATTGATTTTACAAATGCCCTCTGTTAAAGAGGTAGAAGTTATGTTAATAGTAATCTAAAATGTTCCTAACATTTCTTTTGCTTAAAACAATAAAAGTTGGAAGATTTCAGTTACCGTAATGCATAATATACACCTGTCCCCAAAATATCTTTCCGAAATGTTATTTTTTGAGCTGGTGAAGCCCCCAGCCCCTCTGGAAATTGTTTCAAAGCCCATATATGTGAAGGCCTACTTTAGTTGACATTTATGTGATTCTCTTCATGGGCATCGTAATGGAGTGACAGTGCAAAATCTAAGTGTTTGTTTTTCATTCCTAATGGCAGAAAGGTTTTAAACATGAAGCAATCACTCACTTCTTCAAGAAAGGTAATTTATCTCTTCCCTTAGCACAGTCAGATCCTGGAGACTTGCCACTTCAATTCTCTGGGATTTTATAACCCACACTACAATATTCACATAAAGTCTTATTGTATTGCGAAAAGAGGAGGGGGAAAGAAAAACCGTGTTAGCACTGATTAAAGTTGAAACTTCAATTCTGTGAAGGTCAGGAAATTCAAAATAGCTTCTTATAATGTCTTTATCCTGCTTCAGTGTGCGAACATGTAAAGGTTTCTTTTCAGAGAGCTGTGTGTTCATGTGACAAAATACCATTTTAAATTGTTTGAAAGTAAATTAATTTTAAGGTGATCCAGAGTTCACTTTCAAAGAGAACTCTCTTAAATGCGATTGACTTTTCCTTTTAGATCAGTACAGTAGAGTTGTGTGCTCCTTGCCCATGTTGCTCGACAGGGAATGTTGGTGGTATCCAAAACAACTGACTCAAGAAAATGTAGACTTGTAACCAAAGATTTTAACAGTACGATTGCCAATAAAGCCTGTAGTACCCGAGATTGTGAAATCCAGACAATTTATCACAAAGGTACCATTTTCAATTGTCAGCCATCAATTTGAAAGGTAGGTAAACTATCTATTAAGTCATCAAAGCAAATCAAATGCTTTTTCCAGTGTTTTCCCTAAAATTAAACTTTTGTACTTTCTTTAAAGACAACAGTAATCATGTAATCATGTCATTCCTTTTGGACATAATGTCCAAAGCTGAGCATGTTTTTAAAATTAATCCCATTATTCTGTCAGACATCTCTCCTCCTTTATCAGTTGAAAAAATAGCCTCCTGTAGAGAGTTGAATCTTTTATTTATCATTTCAGTGTTAGCTACAATTAACTTTGTTATTTTAAAGAACTTACCCTCTTACTGAAGAGATCTCAGAAAAAAAGTCTTCAGTTGATAGGACATATACTGTCAGCATTGTTAGTCTTTGAAAATTGCCTCATGTTATGCTTCTTCAATTTTATTTTTTTTAGGAATAGAGTACGTAATTCATACACACACATGTAACTGGCTGGAGCACTGAATAGTAAATATTATACTTTAATTTCTGCTGTAAATAAATTGATTGTCTATAGCAACATGTTACTTCTACTATGATTAAAAACCTTAAAACCTACAGGAATCTTTAAAAAAAGAACTTCAACCATCCAGCTGGCCAAGTTTAATTACCTTGGCTGCATTTGTTTAATAACATAGTAGCAAGTTCCTCGTGGAATATTTGCTCAGAATTTAAGAGATAGCTTCAATGGAGTTCAGTGAAGATTAAGCTGAATTCAAGGAACTAGTATAAATCTTGGACAGAGAGGATCAAGGAAAGTGAAGGAGTATCTAAGGGGTAACTAAAGTGCAATACAGGAGAGGGCACACTGTTCATTCCCTGCAGTAGGGGCCAGAAAAATGGCAGATTCTCAGGTCATGACAAATTCAAAGACAACAGAAGCCAAAGGACTCACTCCTAGCAGTAAATTTGGTTTGGGATTCACCAAGAAGGAGGATTCAAATTTAGAATATGCTCAAAATATTCACTGCTCCTTTTTTCCGGTGACTTGTGGATTTTAATAGCCAGTTCATCAGCAGGCTTCTTCAGTGAGTAAAAGAAAACTGTTTTCTCCTAATTTCCTAATTTCTCCCCCTAATTTCCAAGGGGTCTAAAATTTCTGATTTTTTTTAATATTACTCTATACAATGGCTGATTTAACACTTAAGGAAACTTAAAACCTTTATAATAGAGTACTACGAGTTGAAAAATTTGATCATAAAGGCAACGATGTAAAGCAGGTGCAGACTCCTTTATCCAAGTCTCTGAGACTTCCCAGCTTCAAGGTTACCAATTATTAAAGTAATTACAGAAGTAGCTTTGTCAGTTCCATGTTTGAACTGTTGGCAAGACACTTAGAAAGATATTGCTTAATGTCTTTACTATAACATGAATAAAAGGTTTTTGCTTTCTAGGAACTTGTTTTAAAGTTTATTTGTCCTGTAAGGACTAAGGCAATATCCTCATGTCTTTTCTGTGCACTTCTGCACAAACATAGAGTAACAGAACTGATTTTTAGGTGGTTAAAGATCTATAGAACTATGATGGTTATGTAGATAGATGAATGTATTGGCTGCACAGAGTTCTATTTCTGATTCTTCCATCCAACACAAACAGAGTAACTAGTTTTGGTTTATTTTATTTTTGAAAGTCAGTTTTATTTAATTTTATAGCGGGGGGGGGGGGGTAGGAGTGTTTAGTTTTGGTCTTTTTTTGTTTTATTTTGGATTAGGATGAATCATCAGCTGGGTGGAGTGCCTCCTGGTAACCGGATTATTATTATTTCATTTTATTTCATTTTCTTTTACTTTCAAACAAACAAAATCCTTTTTTGATATCATATTCAATATTTTGCATTAGGAGGTTTCTTCAGACCCAGCATGACCTCAAGAAAATTAGTGTTGCCCTTCGGTTGACATTGGCAACATTTAAAATTTTTGCTAGGTCTACGTAAAGCATTCTTAAAATGTATTGGCACCATACCCCATCATGACTTCATATAGCTAAGATAATGTACATTATTTTGTACTAAACACTGATATAATTCTATTCAATGGGACTTTGCCTTGTAACAGTACTTTATTGCTGTAAAACCACGCTGACTTTAACTGCTTAAATTATCTCACTAAGTGGCATTAAGGTTAATTTGAATCTTGATCTCGTACTTCTGTGGTTTACAGGGCTTTGCCCAATTTTTAGACAAGAATGAGCTAGGGGAGAGACATGGCATTCAACAAAATAAACTTTCTCAGTACTTTTATAATACTCCTCGTACAGGTTTTAGCAAACAATACCAAGTAAAATTAACTGAAGAGCTACTTCACATACACCTTTCTGAGGCTGCACCTGTAATTGACCACACGTAAGATAAACCAGTTTGAGCACAGAAATTTAGCAATATCAAACCCAAGAGGGTCTGTGTCACTGTATGGCACCAGCTTACAGTGAGATCAAACCCAAGGGGGTCTGTGTCACTGTATGGCACCAGCTTACAGTAGTGTTACTCTTAATGCTGTTTGTTCAAATGCACCAAACTGTAGTCTGGGAAGATGTACTATGGTATGACGTTCCACCACACACCTCTATCCTACACATTTGGGTTGTTGTGCTTTTTTCTCAGTGCAGGATAGTCCCCCAAAAAAGAATTTCAAACTGTGCCTCAGATTAACACTCTCACCATTGTTTTTTTGACATCCATTACTTTTGCCGTTTCTGTTATTAAACAGCTCTCAGGACACCTGAAGAAATCTTGATTAATGCTGTGAATATAAAACTTATTTATACAAAGAAGCAGTGTCTATACCACTGGGATTTCGTAGCAGATGCATATCACCATGCAGTATGCAGTATTGCGTACCTTCAGATGTCATGGTTATCTGGCTCATGGAAGAGGAGTAACAGGCTCAGTAGACAATTCTAGAGAACATGGTACGACTTTCCTGGCTTCTGCTCCTGAGTTAACTGCAATGGCAAGGACCAGAGTAATGATGCCGTCAACAATGGCAGCAAAATATCAAGATGACAAAGGTTGCTTTTCTCTGTATCTGCACAGTGTTTCCATACCTCGCTGTCATCAGAAAGCTCACTTATCTGCTACTTGCTTGTCTTTAGATAATTATCTGAGCAGATCACAGCAAAGCAGTCATAGGGAAAATCAGAAGTACTGGAAGAAGCAGTGTTGTTGTGTCATATCAGTAACTGGCTGTTCAGGAAGGCCTATGAATTGCATTGTATAGTTGCATTCATAATTCCATTAGGACTCATAGAAGGATGACTAACCTTCAGAAGGTTTCAAGACTTCATCTCTCAAAATCTTCATCTACAGGACAAGGTATTTTTCCATGTTGCTGCAGGGCCTCACCAGTTATTGAGGAAGTTCCACTAATATTAATGTGGAAACATCAACATTGCCAAGAACTGAGGTTCATTTTCAGCAGTGTCCAAAGGAAAATCTGCTCTGTGGATAATCTGGATATTAATGTTATGAACTTGCACCTCAGTAGGGAATATCTGATTTATTTTCAGTTCCCCAGCATATGGTGCTTCCTCTGTGTTCCTCAGACAGAAAAAATAATACTTTGGCTTCATTTTGTTTAGTTTAAATTGGAAAATGCTTTTGGACCATTTATGGTTAAATGCCGAATTTCTCCCAAGGATGTGTGGAAAGAACTGTTTTATTCTGAAGGAAGGAAAGAAGGAGAGAATTATTGCTGTGAGAAGGTCCTATAGCTATTTTTTGAAAGGCTGCTCCCCACAGTGACAGAAGCAGAGCTTGGGGCCATGCTGCTCAACCTTTTGCTGAAGATTTCCATTGGCATCATTTCTCCATTCATCTTCTTCATTTTGACCCCTTCCTGACCCTTTTCTCCAGTTTGATCCCCTGGTCCTATCATAAGAAACTATTTACTTCTCAGCTGTCTCTTAGAGCAAATACAATAATCCCCCAAACAGATCTATTCTTCTTTCTTTTCCTGTGGAGATGTCTGCTTCTCACTGGAGAAGAGCTACCCCTTTTACACAAGCTGCAGCATGACAGAAACATCCCAGGCGCTCAGTGACCTCTCTTCATAATATTAGTGCTAACAACATAAAAAAATCCTCTTTCCCTTTCCCACCTTTCCCACAGTTTTTGGGGTGTCATTTCCAGCTACTCTTCTACCTTAGGATTTCTTTTGATGTCCCTTGAGAAGCTGAACTATGTTCAAAATTAATTTCCTCTACTTAAAGCTTCTGTGACAGTAACTGGTTGTTCAACCAGAATTGTGTTAGACTTTGGTGGCTAGGCAAAAAAAAAAAAAAAAAAAAAAAAGGAAAGAAAATCAATTTGATGGTTGCTAATACCATCAAAGCTGGTTTTACTTTTGAGGATGTTACCCAGAGGCAAGACTTTCCTGAAGTATAGAAGGATCTTACTCAAAAACCCAGTAAACAAAGTGGAAAGATGCACAAGGGTGTTCTTTTCATGATCTTTTCCTCATCTTACTCTCAACCCTAGATGCACCCCAGCTGCTGGAAGAGTAAATGGAAATATCAACCATTTGAGCAGGCACAGGAGAGTTTTTCTTCCTTGAAGTCAGTGCCCTTAACTTTTGGTTCTCTTATATTACCTCTAAAAATAATTATAAAATACGCTGTAAAATTAATATCATTCTGTAGTTGCTGTTTAAGGGGAAGTAGTTTGCAATATCTTAAAATGTGTCTGAATTGTCTCTGTAATGTGATTTTGGCTGTTTATGATATGAAATCTCAGTTGCAGGAAAAACTAAGCACACTAAAGAAACCATGAGCCAATATTTTTTCACTATTTCTCATGCTGATCTGTCACTATAATAAGCCTCCTTCCTCTGCAAAGCATCATGTTTGATTGCTTTTTACTCCAAAGACCTGGTTTGTTAACTTTCTGGAGGAAAAGCAGAGAACTCACTGAGTTCAAGTGTGACCTGTAGCCACACTGCATCTTCATACTGAAGTGACACCTGAGCACACAGAAATCCCAGTTGCCTGTTTGCCACAGGAACAACGGTGACCAGGAGACCGGGTCTCAGAAGCATGCAACTTTCTAAAGGTTCTCACAGAAATTAATTGAAGGAAATTGCTATTCCATAATGAGTCTTGTATTAAATTAAGGCTCATTTCATAATGAGCTTCTCTTTAGAATTAGAAAGGAGACACATGTTGAAATTAGTTTATACAGGATTCTTTGGACATGTGATACCAGGAAGAAAACAAACTTCAAAATTATTTTTAGATGAGTACCTTGCTTCAGCGCTTCCTTCAGCAGCACCTCTAAGATATCTTGGGGGAGATACTGTGAATGGATATTATACCTTTTATAGCCTTGTATTCATTCAAAAAATTTCAGTGAGCACAAAACCAGTGCTTACTGAAGTTGAAAGGGAGAAGAATGGCTCTTTACCTGCACTCCAAAGCTGCTGTCAAAGGAAAACTGAGCAGTTAAAATACCCAAAATATTTAAAATTTTTAGGAACATGGGAGGAAGAAAAGCAACAGTCAGGAGTTTGCTTTTGGCCAGCACCCACCTCTCTCCCTGGCTGAACACAGTCACTAAAGAGACAGTGCAAAATGGTGACAAGTTCCTGCCTGGTAGAGCAGGTGCGAGTTCTCTGTGACTGTCCCACCTTCCCAGACACCCTGGTAAAACAGGTATTGGGTTTTGAAAGTGGAACTGAACAACGAGGATGATCATTCAGCTACCATGAAGGTATTGCTGAGATTAACTTGGTCTATGTCCTACATCAAAACTGCCTCCATAATTGTCTCAGTGGAGGTAGGGATGGAGATCCATTTGACATCAAGGCTGCAAGGGTTATCAATGTGTTAGAAACCATGGAAGCACTTAAAATGTAGGAATTGGGGTTTGTCCCCATAAAAACGTTGCAGGTGGGATCAACAGCCCAACTGAAGTGCTCCGTATTCAACACAAACAGTATGGGCAACGAACAGGAGGAGCTGGAAGCCACTGAGCAGCATGAAAACTATCATGTAGTTGCCATCATGGAAACATGGTGGGGTGAAATACACCACTGGAGTGTTGCAATAATGGCTATAAAAACCTCAGAAGGAACAAGCAAGGAAGAAGAGTGAGTGGGGTAGCCCTGCATGTTAGGGAGTGTTTTGATTATCTGGAGCTTAATGATGGTGATGATAGGGTTGAATGTTTATGGGTGAGAACCGGAGGAAGGCCAACAAGGCAGGTATCATCTAAGGAGTCTGTTACAGACCACACAATCAGGATTCAAAGGCCGATAAAATATTCTATAATCAGCTGGGAGAAGTCCCACAATCACTAGCCCTTGTTCTCATGAGAGTCTTCAACTTATCAGATATCTGCTGGAAATGCAACACAGTGGGGAAAGGAAACAGTCTAGGAGGTTCCTGGAGCATATGGAAGAGAACTCCTTGACAGAGCTGGTGAGTAAGCCATCAAGGCAAAGTGTTCCACTGGACACTGTTTGTGAAGGACTGATGGGTGAGGTGATGGTTGAAGGCTGTTTTGGGCATTATGATCATGAAATGACAGAGTTTTTGGCTCTCAGAAAAGTAAGGAGGGGTGTCTGAAGAATGGTCACCTTGGAATTCCAGGGGGAAGACTTCAGCCTGTTTAGGAGATGGGTTGACAGGTTCCCTTGGGAGGCAGTCCTGAAGGGCAAAGGAGTCCAGGAAGGCTGGACATTCTTCATGAAGGAAATTTTACAGGCACAGCAGCAAGCCATTGCAATACGCCAAATTCTGAGTTAGTGAGGAAGAAGACTGCCCTGGCAGAACAGAGAGCTTTGGCTGGAATGCAGGGGAAAAAAGGAGTGTTTATGACCTTTGGAAGAAGGGGCAGGCAACTCAGGAGCACTACAATGATGACATGAGGTGGTGCAGGGAGAAAATTAGAAGGGCTGAAGCCTAACTGGAACATAATCTGGCTACAGACTAAAAGACAATAAAAAAACTGTTTCTATAAATATATCAGTAACAAAAGGAGGGCTAAGGAGAATATCCATCCTTTATTGGATGTGAGGGAAAATATAGAGACAAAGGATAAGGAAAAGGCTAAGGTACTTAATGCCTTCTTTGCCTCAGTCTTTGATAGTAAGACCAGTTGTTCTCAGAGTACCCAGCCCCTGGGCTGCAAGACAGGGATGGGGAGCAGAATAAAGCCCCCCATAATCCAAGGGGTAATGGTCAGTGATCTACTAAGAGGTCAGAGTGGTCAGTGACCACTTAAGACACACACAGGTCTATGGGGCCAGATGGGATCCACACAAGCGTACTGAGGGATCTGGTAGAAGTGCTCAACAAGGCACTTTCTATCATTTACCATAGATAAACCTGGATAACCACAGAGGTCCCAGTAGACTGGAGGTTAGTCAGTGTGATGCCCAACTACAAGAAGGGATGGAAGGAGGATCTAGGAATCTACAGGCCTGTCAGCTTGACCCACATGCTGGAGAAGGTCATGGAGCAGATCATCTTGGGTGCCATCATGCAGCATGTACAGGACAACCAGGGGATCAGGCCCAGCCAGCATGGGTTCATGAAAGGAAGGTGCTGCTTGACTAACCTGATCTCCTTCCACAACAGTGTGACCTGCTTAGTGGATGAGTGGAAGGCTGTTGATGTCGTCTACCTAGACTGTAGAAAAGCCTCTGACACCAATTACCATAGCATTCATCTGGAGAAACTGGCTGCTCATGATTTGGACGGATGCACTGTTTTCTGTGTAAAAAAACCTAGCTGGATGACTGAACCTCACAGAGTGATGGCAAATGGAGTTACATACAGCTGGCAGCCGGTCACTAGTGGTGCTCCTCAGGGCTCAGTGTTGGAGCCAGTCCTGTTTATTACCTTTATCGATGACCTGGACAGAGGGATTGAGTGCACCCCGAGCCAGACCTAAACAATTCTACTATTCTATTAAAATACTGTCTTCAGCAGCAACTATTGCCAGACTTTTGTTTTCCTCAAGAAAAACCAGTACTGTGAACAGACGTGCTGAGTCATGATATGGATGTGTATGCAAAACGCGTAAAAGTCACTGAAAGAATGAACCCTTTCCAAAACTTAAATGTTGCCCAGCAGAGTTCTCCAGTTCAGACTGAAGTTTATGGTGCTTACACAGCACCTTGACTCTAGGGAATTAACAGCACCAGGAAGGAAAAGATGTGAGGCAAAGTAACGTGCATGAACAAAACTCGAAGCCAACCCAAGGCCTGGAATTTAGTGTATGCAATGCAAAGGTACAGTTATGGATCATATAAATTGTGGTTTTGATGTATAACTAAACACTGCATAATTCTTTTGTTTGATGCAACCATGATACAGACTCCTCACAACTGTGGTACCTCCATTACCAGCAGTCCTCCTCTGGTGCCCTCATCCTTGTTTCTTTGTTGCCACTTCTTAGCTATTGACATGAGGCCCCATATTTGAAGGGATTTCTTCTCTAGTTATGAAAATCTTGAGTTTACAATTTACTAATTCATCTCCAGGTGGGATTACACATGCTTCTTTTCAGAAGCCTATGATATGTTCAAGCAGAATCAAAGGGGGCATGGTTGTTTTAATGGATATGGAAACTCAATATTACTTTTCAGTGGATTGGGGCACTCCTGGCTTCCCAAGGGTATTTATTTGTAGAGGCAATCTGGTCATGATGACTCCAAATCAGTGGCAGGAGAGAATACAGAGCAATGTACAGTGATGAGCGTGGGATGAAAGTGGAAGACTGCCAGAAGTGGAACTGCAAAGAATGTATTTACAAAATCATCAGTGAAAAGGAAAATGAGGATTCTTCCTGCAAAACTCAGATGCCTGGGAACAAATACTGAAGGGTGTGTTCCTGAACAAGGAATACTATTCTGGGAAACTGTGCTTCTGACTGGGGAGTCATCCAATAACTAAAGCAACTCCCAAAGCAAGGGTTAATATGATCACTGTATCTGTTGACATGGGAGCATTGAGTAGGAGTCTGGTACACGTATTAATTCTGTTTTTTTCAAATGACTACAGCTGCTGGTGAAATACAGCCTGCAGTTTTAGCACCAGTATTTCAAGCAGTATGTTAAAAATTAGAGGGTCAGGGAAGAACTGGAACATTTATTAAATGATTTGGAACTATATGTTTTAATGAAATACTCATGAAATACTTGGTTAGCTTAATGAGGAAAAGCTTTGTCTTATCAAAGATAACTGGTCTGTAGTGCCAATACAGTGAACAGACACATGAGAAAGTAACTCTTTCAGTGCTGAAAGAAGTAACAGGAGTGAATGTCTAGCAATTGCACAAGTTAGATAAATGCAGCTTACTCATGACTTCCCTGGAAGTGTTTAAGGCCAGGTTGTATGGAGCAATATGTTTTAGTGGGAGCTGTCCCTGACCATGGCAGGAGTGTTGAAACTAGATGATCTTTAAGGTCCCTTCCAACCCAAATCATTCTGGGATTCTATGATTCTATGACACAGACATTTTTAAAGAGAAGGGTAACCATCCACTGGAACAACTTAGTACAGATGACATTAGACTCTTCATTATCAGTAATTTTTAAATGAAAATTGGATTATTGTTTTGTAGAAAAAAATCCTCTAGTTTAGGCAGCAACTACTTCAGTAATGTTTTATAACCAATACTATGTCAAAAGACAGCCTACACCTCTGTTCATTTAATCTACGATACATAACATTTCCAGTGTAACAACTTTAAGGTAATCAGAAGCATGCATAAAGCATGCCTGACTACAAAGCCTGTGAGGCATAAAAGCATTTTCAACACTTACTTTTTTTTATCCAAAAACTATTCTTGGCTGTGCAATAACTGCGGTGCAATGTAGGTACCACTGCAGTAGCATCAGACGGGGTAGCAGCAGCACAAAGCTCAGAGCTGGATGCAAAATCCTTCTGCAAATCAAAGTGAATACTTGGATGTTTAGTCCATGCTGAGCTCCCTGCTGTTGCCTGCAGCTCAGGAACTGTGAACAGACAAGGTTGTAACAGCAGCTGATACTGCACCCTCTCCAGAGCGCTTCAAAGAAAGGCCTAGGTGGAAAAAGTGTCTGTCCCTGACTTGTGAAGTCAGACTTTTCACAGAAGAACCTCATTCATTGGGAAAATGTAACAGTTACAAGACTTGTGGTGGATTCTGTCACTCTAATTCAAGCTTCTACATCTCCCTCAAAAACATCCCCTTGCTCTGCACAAGTTCTTGGCTTTGTTAGGAAAACTACTAGGTAATATTCTTAAGTCTGTGCTTTGATGAAGTCAAATAATTATTAAAATGGTCCCTTCTGACTTCAGAAAACATAAAAACTACCAGTGGACATGATCCATTAGCAGTGGAGAAAAAGAGATTTTATTTTAAAGACAAAGAACTAAAGTAATGGATTTTTCAGTTACCTAGTTAGTCATTTTCAGAATCTGCACACGTACTGAATTGTGAGCTTTAATACAGATAATAAGTTAAGTCTATGATTAAAAGAAAAAAAAATCTTAATTTCAATTCCTAAATACTTCTGTTAAGGTCTGGGAAAAAAATGGACACACTTTCGAACATGACAAGCCCTCAGGAAGTCCCACTGATCCTAAGGTGAGAAGCAGCAGAGTGGTGTTTATAAGGAGGAAGGATGTAGATTTAGGGCTTTGACAAAGGAGCCCTGTCTCATCTTGTGATGGCAGTTGTTAACACCTTAATCCAAACAACCCTCCTGCTCCTTAGCCTCGGAGTCATCATGCCTTTTTCTAATCCACTGTTAGGTAGCTACCTGGGAGCAGCACTCAGTTGTTTAGCTCATGCTGCTGTTCATGTGTTTTAACTAAGCGGTGAAGACGGGTACAAGCATGTGTTTCCCTCAGCTCCGGGGATGGAGATCCCTCAAGAACAGACAAGGTGGGCAGCTGTTAATAGTAGCAAACTACAGTGACACAGGAAAAAGACTTTTTTTGTCTTTTTGTTTGTTTGTTTTGTTTGAAGAGCTTAGTTGCAGACACAGCTGTTTCTGAAGAGATCAGACTTTTCACAGGACATACCTGGCATTGTGAGGACGAAACCCCAAGTCTCCAGGCTGCCAGAGATCTAAAGTAACCAAGGAAGAATATTCTTCCCCTATGAATAAATCTTTAGAGACTTCCTAAAGTTCAGGTTCATGGTTGGATCATGTAAATTCAGATAGCATTTGGGGATAATTTAGGCTTACATTGCTGCAAAACAGAAAGAAGATCTCTAAAATTTCATTTTAAAGATGAAAGCCATTTTTAAGTCCTACTAATGTAAAAATTATTTTAAAAGCAGGAAAGTTTTTTTAATCATCAGATTTCTCTAAAAGTACGTAAATTATTTTTGCATGGCTACTTCACTGCGTGTGTAATATTACCTTCGTCTGAACTTTTGCAGACAAAAAGTAAATGCTCTTAATAAAAGAAGTACAAACAAAATAAAAAACAAATTTTCAGATACTTGAATCCACAACTTCTCAACTTTTTAACTGCTCTAAACTTCTTGAATTCTTCTGCAACTTTTAGGACCATTGTGATTGCAACCCCAGTTTTCATAAAACTTTCCTTGAAGCAGAAAAGGGTATCAACAGCATATCAATTATATTATAATTCTGGGCCATTTTATATTCTACCTTCATGTTTCCAATGGAAAATCTAATTACTGCTATTATAATTCATGACAAAGGAAGATATCTATGGTATGTATCTACAGTTTATATTGACAACACAGTTTCTTCACTGGAAGAAGCTGTATGTTTCTGTTGTTTTGTGAGGAAATCTTTAAGCACTACATTTTTTTCCCCAGTATTGCATCCAAGAGAAGTAGTCTTAACCTTTCCCTTCAGCTTACTCTTTGATACATCAGCCAGACCCAGCTCATCCCCTGTGCTGTTGGGGCCTTTCAAGGGGAGCAACAAACTCACCAGTATAGATAATCTGGTGCTTAATAGAACAGAAAGTACTGGAAATTCCAGTCCAGCTCCTCCAGTCTCCAAGAACATTGACTTGTTCTGTGAAGAAGGCTTGTTTGCAGAATTTTTGCAACACAGCAGTTGTTTGGGGAATAAGAGGTATATTAGATGCAGACAGATCTGTCAGGGGAAGTAGCTGTGAAACTCTTCTGAACTATAACATAATTTTCAGATCTGTAAATATGCCAGATTTTGGTCAACTTTAACAGAAATCGAAAAAGGCACAAACTCAACATAAGAATTGTGATCCTCCCAAAGTTAAAGCCTGTGTTCCAGAGCCTGGAGTAAAATCCCTGAAATGGCAATAAGAATTTATAGAACAAAAATAAAATTACATATCTCATTCTTCAAAAAGGACAAAGGATTTTTCTGAAGTTTTCAAAAAGCACTTGGCTTGAAACAGCCAATCAGCCTAGAGAATTGAATCTTGTTAACTAAAAAAAAGAAATACCACAGTAAATGAAAATAAGATTTGGGGATAGAAAATATTAGGTAAATCTAACTATAGATATTAAAAACTATGTTTAATAACAAAGTGACAATCCACATAACAGCTCTTACAATTTCATTAAAGTAAATTATTAAAACTTCATTTAATTAAATTATTATCTATCTATATTGGTTTACTATAAACAATTAGAGTCCCAGTTTCTTAATTTTTATTACCTAGAAGTCAGGAGTAACAAGAGTGGCCGTTTGGAAATTCTTTGTTTCCTTTTTGTAGTGTTACATACATACCTCTTCAGGGAAGCCAACAGCTTCATTCATGCTAGTGAATTCTAGAGGGAGTCTGGGACTCTGTAGACCGCATAAATCAGAAAAAAGGCTAGACTTCTGATCCCAAGCCAATAAAATAATTACTTGATATAACTGAAAAGCCAATCAAGAAAAAGGAAATACTTCAAATCATAAATAATAATAAAAAATACATTTACTGAAGCTAGCTTTTTAAGAGGCCAGTCCACCCTTTTCTACTAGCCTATTCAATATGAAACAGTTCTATGACACTCAAACTTTCTATTGTGGGGATTAGAAATCATCACAGGCCCTTGTTACAAGTCATCATCCTTTCAGTCAATCATCAGTTACAAGTCCATCATCCTTTATCACACCATATGATTAAGGCCTTGTTCTGGAAAAGATTTTTTTTTTTTTGAAGATATCACTCTGAATATAGATGCTATTCTGAAAAGAAGGTCTCTATCTTGATTTTCAATAGAAACTCTCCATATCAAACAGCTTGCAGGCACTGGGCAGTGATGCTGAATGAGATCTCTGGAAGAACGAAATACAAGCACTAAGCTTGACTATGTTGATCCCAGATCTTCAGACTAAGGGTATAGACACAAAACAAATTACACAATATGCAAATACATTGTATCACATCTGGATTACATATGCTCAGCTTCTTCTCCATAGAGAAATCCTTCATAAAATTCATTAGCAATTTACAGAAATAGAAGTATGGCAATAGATACTATTTAACTATCAGAAAAAAGGAAAAAAAAATCCTCTTCTACCAAATCAGATAGATAGATAGATAGATAGATAGATAGATAGATAGATAGATAGATAGACAAAAAGAGATTGATGATGCCAAGGGTTGCTAAAGCAGAAACAGAACTGCTGAATGCAACATTCTTGTTTCCTAACCCAGTTGATTTTCAAATTTGAGCACAACAGCCCACAGACGCTGCAGCTGTAGTTACCTTTCCATGTCTTACATTGTCTTGATGTAAGAAACAGACTGGAGAAATATGTAGAGCTAAGCATGTTAAGAGCAATGATAGGTCCAGAAAAGCCCATCAGGATAAACTGGTTAAGTTCTGTAACAAATTACAAGATGCAGTCAAGTAAATATTACTTACTGCTAAGACCACTTTTTTTTTCCTCTTTCTAAGACTATTTCCTAAATAAAATGACAATTTATCAGGCGGTTAGTTCACATAGGTAATCAATATGAAAAAGCATATTAAAAAACCTCCAACACTCAGACCAAATAATTCCAAGAGTCATACTTATTTTATTGAAGTAAGAGAAAGAGAGCAGCACTTACAACAATATTTTAATTATCCCACTTTTTAAAATATTTAAGCTGTTTTAGCATCTGTGACACTCAGTTCTTCTTATCCATTTGATGCTATCTACATAAAACTGCATTTTCCCTGGCCATACATGATTATTTACTTCCTAAAACAATAAATAATTTTTATGCGTTGCCAACAACTAACAATCTCACTATTCAGAAAAATCACCCTCCCTTTAGGAATTTTACATTTGTGAAATTGCTATATAGAATATACAAATATGCTTTTTCCCCATTGCCTGTCACAGACTACTCACAATAAATCTGGGGGTTTAAGATGACAACAGAGCCCAAGTTAAAAACCACTGTCCTAAAAGGTTGGATTTTTGTTTTTATTAGTGCTTCCTCCTTTTCTGTTAAAAGAATATCCTGGGGTATCTGGATTAGCTGATAGTGTGGTGCAGCCTTCGTGTCATGGTTAAAAACATTCACTGCTTTTTCCACTATTGTGATAAAAATCATTAATATGCATTGAATGCCCTCAGACCCATGAATTGAGTGCTTTGGTTTTGGTTCTTCAAAAAAAAAAAAAATATTTCTTGATATGTCATGAAGAATACACGAAAACTGGGCAAACCAATATGCCCTTAGCACTTTTGCTCAGTACATTTATCCTTCTATCTTGTAAATACTTAGACATATGAATGGGGATATGCATGTGTGCAGTGTAACTCAATTTGCTAAGATCACATGTATAAATGTCAGATCAAGGCCTAAACTGTCAGTAAAGTACTTAATTTGCATAATTTGAATTGAAGAGAGTCGTAGTGGCACTACCTGGCAGATTAAATGTAAGACTAGACCCACAGGAAAAGAGTCTTTTTTTCCAAAATATTTGAAGACATAAGCAATCTAGCATGTTCCAAACTGAAAACATTCATTTTTTACAGAATTTTTATGAACCTTAGGAATGAAAATTAATTTGGACAAGTTGAAAGAGAGACTCAAACTCCATGACTAACATGGGAATTACCCTAATCCTCTCTTCAACTTAATCATGGAATTTTAACAAGGTTTTTCTGGAAGCCCTTGAGATCTCCTGGGTTGAACATTAACTTATGTCCATTATTTTTATACTAGTTAAACGCAACAAATGCTCATATATGCAATCTGAGGCCGAGTTAGGAGATCAACCCTTTGAGTTCTATATCACTTGTTTGAATCTTGGCCAGAAATTGCCACCATTTGCTGGCTTTTGCATAATATACACAAAAAGCCTTGACAATCTCAATCTAACTCTGAATCCCCAGCTATGCCTACTTAATGCTAGATCATTTCTGAGGAGGCCAAAAGAAAAAAAAGAGCTGCTTCTCTTGGGTTTATGCTACAGATGAAGCATAAAACCCGAGGAATCATTCATGTTTGGAAGGAATGCACAAGTTTTTTCTCTGCTCTCTCTCACCATAAAGTAACGCAAAGATTATACCTTAAAAAGGTATTGCCCACCCCTGCTCTCTTATCTCTTTATCACAATATCCAAAAGTAGGAAACTATGAGCTGGAGGAATCTTTTGGTTATAATGTAAATGAGGGAAGCCAACTGCTTGACAGAAACTTGTTCAAGACTAGAAGACTCAGTAAAACGATGATGGTGTGAACAATTTTTCTGCCAGTGTTACTATTTCTGCTAAGTAAATTTAAAGGCAGTAGTAGAACTGTAAGATGCATCAGCCAGAGCTCAGATCTGGTAACTTTCCAGCTATGTTGCAGTCTTTTATTTTTTTCAGGCCTTTAGGGATGGATGGGTTGAAGGATATGTGGGGCCAGGCTCATTTAGGTGACAGGTAATTACTCTCACTGGACAGTTGGTTTATGGAATTGTTTATGCTGGGTGCTTTGCATTTTGTAGAACACTTGTAAGAGTGAATAAATGCTCAGATACAGTCATTAGTAAATGCTAATATTTTGCTTACCTACCAGAAAATACAAACAGGAGTCTATTACTCAGGGAAAGTCACTGTTTCAGAAGCAAATCCAAGCAATTCTCGTTAGAATTGCTAAAGAGACTGAACACATGTTCCGTGAGGTGCAAATCCGGGAAACTCTTCCTTGTACCAGTGTTTAAACATCAGCTATGCCCTTCTTGCTTACTTTCGCTAAGTCTTGGGCTAAATTTTAATCCGAAATTCACGCCCAGGTGATGTTTTCCTCACTTACTGTTCTTCACAACTCCCGGGCTCAGTGCAATTGCATGGGCTACAACTTTAAAGAGGGCGCGTGAAGGGAGGGGTTGGCGGGGGTCTGTTTTTCTGATTGAGGCTGGTCTTCTCGGCTGAGTCTCATTTGGTTGTTATGACTTGCAGGTGGTGAGTGGCTCGCTCGCTGCCCGGGCCCTGCTCTGCCCCGCGGAGGCGGCGGGCGGCGCGGTTCCCGCTCCGGCACCGGCGGGCGCGCATCTCCCCCGCGGCTTCTGGGCCTGTCCTCTCTCTTCCCTGACTTGGGTACACAGCTGTATCGCAGCTCACAAGTGACCGCTATTTCCAGTTGCAAGACTAATGAAATCAGCATCGTAAAAGCGCGTACTTACCCCGCCTTTCCCCGACAAAAATATAAAGGCAAATCCGCTGTTTCCTTTCAAAACATGAGCATGACGGTTTGTGTTATTTTCTAAAACAGAGGGGGGAAAAGTATTTTGCTTCCAAGTTCAAGTGTAAAACAAGATGCCTTAAAATAAATAATGCACCATTTTGAATCACTACTTCATGAGATTGTCTAGGGGCCAATGCCTACAAATCCTCCCCTTATTATATCCAAGGATGGAAGCTCTGATGCATGGACACAAAACAACTTCGCCGACTGACCTACGGGCGAGAGACAATCTGTGCCAGCTCCGCAAATGAGCCAGCACTGGTACTCGCTTCTCTAACTGTTCGCTCAGCAGCACTTTCCAGCTCTCTTCCGCAGGCTGACATTTTTGGACAAGCCAAGCTTTTGAAAACATTTGCTGATAAAATTCAGCAGGTAGATTAGGGAAAAAAAAAATACGGAGGGGAGGTGGTTAAGAAAAACAAAAAAAGCTAAGCAGTAACAGCTGAGCGGAACTTGCCGAGCCGCCAGCACCAGGGCAGCGGGCGGGCACCAGCGGCGCCCCCGCAGCTTCTCACTGCACCGACTGTTCCCTGCCGAGCACGGCAGCTCCTTCCTTCCACAGCAAGTTCTCGCCCCCCCTCCACCCCCCCCCCCAAACATTTCGGTGCACCAAGTGTGTGGGTTGGAATTTATTTCGCTCCCCCGCTCTTGAGCTGCTGGTGTTGCAGGGTGAATGGGCGCTGGCGCCTGCCCCGCTGCCCTCAGCGCCCGCTCTCCGGGGACCGAGGAGGGGCAGCGCTATTCGCAGGCACAGCGGCGAATTTCCCCGGCGCTCACTGTGCCGTGCCGTTCCCATTGGCCGTGCGGCCGGCAGGGAGCGACGGGAGGCGAAGAGGGAGCTGCCAGCAGCAGGGAGGCAGGCAGGCACCGGGCGAGCGCGTACACAGGCGCACGGCAGGCAGAGGCTGCTGGGGTATTGTTATCATTGTGCTTCGGCGGAGGGCTTTGCCTGCAGGGGGAGGGGTGGAGGGAGGAGAAGAAAGAGGGAGAGAGAAAGTGCGGGGCGAGCATGCAGCAGGGCTGGGGCCGGCGAAGCGGCGGTGCTGGCGTGCCCGGGCTGAGGCGCTGAGAGGAGCCGCCTGCCCGAGCTCGCTGAGGGCCACCGGCGGGAGGACCGAGGTGGGCACGATCCAGACGTGGGGAAGTCAGCCAGCCGAAGGGAGCCGCCACCCGCACTGGCCTCGCAGCAGCAGCAGCGACTACTTCTTTCTTATCTCCCAGCCTTTTGTTCGCCCATCCTCCTCCTCCTCCTCTTCCCTGCCCACCCTCTGCACCGCGTAGGGGGCTCGGCAGAGAGACAAGCAGGCTGACCCAGAGCTGAGTTTCATCCATCCTCCGCCCCCCGCTCTCTCTGCCGTCTCTCTCTTCCTCCGCTGCATCGCTGCCCATGAGCTAGAGCGGCAGCCGGCTCCGGCAGGCGGGGGCAGACGCCGACCGCAGCTCCCGGCAGCTGCCGCTGCCCGACCCTCCCCGCCGCTCCCCTCGCCCCGCTCCGCGGGCTCCAGCCGCGCTCCGGAACTGCTGGGGGCCGCCCTGCCGCCGCCCCTTCTCGCCTCCATGTGCCGGGTAGCGGGAGCGCCGCCGCGGATCCTGCCGCCGCTAGCGCTGATGCTGCTGGCGGCCCTGCAGCAGGTAAGCACCGCCGGCGGGGAGCGGGCCGGGCTGCGGCTCTTTGTTCTCCTACGGGCGGCGATGCCCGGGGAAGGCGGGAGAGCCGAGGGGCAAATGGGGGGGGGGGGGGGGGGGGGGGGGCGGCGGGCGCCGCTTTGGGGGGGGGGGGTTTCTGGGGGGGGGTCGGGGAAGGTGGCTGTTGCCGCTGCCCCGCTGCCGGTGTGCCCCGCGATGGCTTGTGGCCGCTTGCGCGGAGCCACCTGCTCGGGGCAGCCCCGCCGGGCTCCGGGGAGACAGGGGAGCTCGTGCCCAGGGCCGGCTGAGAGGGAGAGGGTGGTCCCAGAGACGAGAGAGGTGACGGGGCGCGGATTCCCCCCCTCGCTGCCGGGAGAGCAGGTGCCGCGGGACGGGGGGGCCGGCCGGTCCCCGCGCGGCCAGCAGGAGCACGGGAGCTCGGCCCCGCCATGAGCGCGGGGGACAAAGTAACGGAGCGGGGAACGGAGCGCACATCCCACTCTGCCGCCCCGCGTGGGGAAGGGCGGGCGGGGGTGCCAGAGAAGTGCGGGGAAGGGGGCAGCCCCCGCGCCTCGACTACCCCCGGCTCCCGTGCCCACTAATCCCTTCCCGGGAAGAATTTAATCAGCCTCCGCCTGGCCGCTGGGCTTCCCCACCCCCTGCCGCTAACGGGAATTTCCACTGGGACGGGCTCGGGCTCCGAAGTGTTTAATTTATTATTATCCGAGTCCTGCTGCTGCCTCGCCAGGGCCCTCCAGGCGGGCTGTGTCCCGAGTGACGGGGTCCTGGGCAGGTGGTCGCGGGACGCGGGGAGGCGCCGGGCACCGCCAGCCGCGATGTGCTCCCCATGGGGTGCAGAAAGTAGGGGTCTGCGGCGAGATAGGACAGCCGGGACGCTGGGCGGGGAGGGGGGGGGGGGAGAACGGGGAGACGACAAAATGGATCCCGGTTGGGGCAGCGAGGGCAATGCCCGCGGGACGGTGGTTGGGCTCCCCTCCGGCACCGCGCGGTGTCCGGAGCGGGCGCGGAGCCCGCGGAGCTCCCCGAGCGGAGGTGGGAGGGTGGCGGTGGGTTCCCCGTGCGCTTTGTGCTGGCTGAGCTCGTATCCGGCGCCGCGCCGGGGGTGGAGAGGGCGGTAAGTCCGAAGGACAGATGGCGCAGATCATCGCCTCTTAATGGTATTTACGGTTGGGGCATTTCTGCCGGGCCGGGGGAGCGGGTTGAGGCGAGGCCGGCGGCGGGGCCGGGGTGCTGGGGCGGGCAGGGCGCCCTCCCGCCGAGCCCGCAGCGGCTGGCGCAGGGCGGGGGGGGCGGCGGGCGACAGCCACTGTCCATGGTGCGGCCCCGCCGCCTCCGCCGCAGCGGGGGGCAGGAGGAGCCCGGCCGTCCGCCCGTCTCCGCTTCTCCGTCCCTCTGACACCCCCATCCCCTCACGGGGTCCCCAGGCGAATGAGTCCCTCCCGCAGTTTCTGAGGCTGTCTCGGGGGCTGATGACTTGGCACCAGGCGAGGTACGAGGATTTTCCCTTGAGTCTTAGGGGGACGCAAGGCAGGCTGGCTGGCGTGACACGGGAGTATCCGGCTGGGCATGAGCGGCTGCATGTGAGAGCAGCCACCCTGTTCAGAAACTTGTGATGTACCACTTACCGGCTGTTGTTATGTTGGGTTGTGGGGTTTTTTTAAAGTCCTTATGTGCAGTTTACTGTATGTGCTTTCAGTTCTGTTTAGTCTTCCTATCTCAATAAATCTTTAAAGCACAAAATCTGCAGTAAGCTTTTATTCCGGGGTTGTTTTTTTTTTTTCCTTCTACCCAAGGCAGGTTTGAAATTGAAGCACAAGCTATGAATTAAGGACAGGAGCTAACCGTGTTGCTTTTATGTATCACTCAGTGTCACTGGCACGTTACGGTTGGGGAATCCAATTTCCCCCTTGTTTGGGTATCCATTAAATCAGGTTAGGGTTGATTTTTAATAGTGTGTAACAAAATTGGAACTTGGGTATGAAATCAGATTTATAGACCTGTGTCTGTACAACACTTTCATTTTAAAAGCTCTTTTTTCCTCTCCCCTTCTTCTTTCATGCATACTGCGAAGAACCTTCCCAAGCTAGGTGCAGTGGTGCTAACTTTTTATTCCCGTCATCGCACCTACTAGTTTTGCTTTGTAGGAGGTTATCTGTGTCAGGTTCTTTTGAAATGCTGAACCTTTCCGCTTAGTTTTTCCTCTGTGCAACACAACTGCTATCTACCTTTATTTTCTACAGTTATTAATCAGTTTTTTGTTTGTTAGTGGTGTAGAAAAGCTGACATTATGGAATTACTTGAGAGATTGTAACTGGAATCAGATTTTATGGCAGATCTGTGGATGTTGTTTAGGTACAGGAAACGGGGCTCTAGAGTTTTAGCAATATGTAACCTGCTCAAGACAGAAGAGAATGAAAACTGCCCTTTAGTTTGCTGGTTAGGAGATCAGTATGAGTCTGAGAGTATTATGTGAAAAAAATCCTGACAGAAAAGAGGATAAAAGGAGTGAGTCTTTTTTTTCTGGCTAAAACAACAGTTCGAGTCCAACAGGATTTAAGAAGGAATGGGAAAGCTAGCATGAGTTTACAGGAATGAAAATACTGTTAGAAATAAACTGGAAAGGGGAGTAGAAATTGTGCTCAAAAAGGGAATAATTTTTTTTTAACATATAATATAAGGTGATTGAAGCACTCTGTGGATGTTGTCCATTTCTAAATCAAAAGCAAGTAAACAATTAAGCAGTTTTGGAGCCTTTGGAGCTTAGGTGACTGGTTTGAATTCGAATTATGACGACAGAGGACATAAGTTATTACCCTCTGCAGGCAATTTTGGTCATCTTCCAGGTCTTTACGAATGTATCCAGGTGATAAAGCTACTACCCTAAATGACACTCCTGTTAAGCTGCCTCAGCTGAGAATTTGGCAGTGGCGTTTCTTGCCACCTCTACCCCTCTAGTAATCAGCCCCAGCAGTAGTTGCTGGCAGAATTGGGATGAGAAATATTAATGTGGTTTTATGAAGAAGTGGCAGCGAGATCTCCTGTTGTGGGTACATCTTCTATCTCTCACAATATACCTGTGTCTTAGATATTTTTTTTATTAGTCTATTTTAAGTAATACAGTAAATATACAGTTGTATAAACATAAGTTTTAGGATGTCTCTGATTTTCAACCCCATTAACAGACTCCAACATCATTAACTCCTTACAAAGTGAACTGAAATGAACTGAATGCATTTTATAACACATCTCATAAGCCCCAGACCAGGATAGCTATGTGAGTACCTCAACCTTTTTGGAAGTAGATCTTTCTGTTCTGGTTATACTTTGTCTTCAAAGAATGTATTAGAAAAGTTAAATGTGGCAGGCTACTGCAGCAGAGAGCTCTCTAATCCTTGTCTGTCCGGTCTAGGTGATAGTGATACCACTGACACAACCTCAAAATTCAGATACTTTTTTTCCTTCAGTTTTGCAGTTATCTCTTTGGATATTAAACTGAATATATTATTTAAATATATATTTTGTTACAATAATTTTTAAAAACTACCTTTTGCATCTGTTATAGGACAGATAATGTTGCATAATTCAGCAGAGGTTTTGGAATTTAAATCATTGGTTGACAAAGCAGGAGATAATTTTGTGTATTAAATGAGTTCTAATTGTCTGGCCAGATATTATAGCAAACTCAGGAATACATATACTGCTTACATAACCAAAGGTGTATGTTCTCTTCTGTTGTCAATTTATGTATTTTTAATAAATATGTATTTTCTAGAGAGCCTTCTAGTACTCTCTCTCCTCATGGGTAGCACTGCTACCTAGGCATGCAGCTCAGCGTGCTAGGAAGATGAATGTATAGTTTTGATACCAGTTTTTAAAATATTGTCTCAAATTACCATGTTTTTGAACTACATCTAGTCAAGAGTGTCTAATTCAAAAATTTCCTATCTGTTGTTTTCCCTTCTGCTCCCAGAAGTTGGGGGACCTCCCAGAAATGTCACTGGAAGAACCCTGTCATGTTCTATCTTTCTTAGTTTCATTGATGCTTTTATATCAATAATTTAATTTATTAGTTTTTTAAATAGCTGAACACTAATACATGAGACAATTTAGTTGTGACAGAATTGCATATGTATATTTAAAAATAGCTTGAGGAAGCTGTGAGTAAAGTTATTTTTACTCAGTACAGACAGCACTGTGTAAGGGACTTTTTGTCATGTGGTAAGGAGAAGGAATTTTTGAATGGCTTTTTCTGCCTGAGTTAGAGAATAATTTGCCAGTTAAACTCTCTTTCTGTTTCTCATTGGTTTTGTAAATGCTTTTGTAGATTAACAAAAAAGTCTAGAAAACTTGCAGTAGTTTCAGTAGTTCACCACCGCTCCCATTAGGAGGAAAATTTAATTTATTTCAAACAGTGTATACGTACATACAAAACATAAGTCCATTCCCCAAAGGTTCCCTGGCATTTGTATTTTAGATTTTTGTTACAAAGTGTGGGAGGAACCTGTAGTGGCCTTGCTGAATACCTCTGTACTTCCAATAACCTGGTGGCACTAGTTGTACGTAAGGTGCAGTGAGACATGTCAGAGTGAAGAGTAATAAAAGCAAAAGGAATACTTGATGTCTTTTACAGTAGCAGTGGTAAAGTACTTCTCACGTACTACTGAACTGGGACTTACTCATTGGCCAAGTTAATACTGGTATACAAAGAAATGAGTCTTGAGAGGAAAGAAAGGTATTGTACATTACTGCAGGATGAATTTAATGAAGATTTGTATTTTGCTAAAGTGTATTTGTAGTTTCTGAGTTGAACTGAGAGGGACCTTTTTCACCCAGATGTCAGGCCATGTTGCAGTTCACCTTGAGAGGTGTATAACCAAGTCTGCATGATTCATCATTTGATTTGATCTTGCAGTTCTCGTTGAAAGATCATGGGAGCTCCGTCTGAATAAAGAAGAGAAATTAGGCTTTCTATTTTTAAATGGTTTATGAAAACAGATACAGGATCAGCAGCTTCCAGGATGGAAGGTGTATTACTGCCAAATCTTTTCAGTGTTTCAGTTAAACTATTTGGTTTTAGTCAGTATTCGCGTATTTAATTAAATATCATGTTTCCAAAAGGCGCATTTATCCTCTCCTCTAGGCACTCCTTGACATATTTAAAAAATATATTTTTACCAACAGACTCTTCTGGGGACTCTTCCATTCCTTATAATTAGCATATAATTATCACCCAGCAGCTGAAGACATAGTTAAAATTTTGTGATCCCCCCAAAGAGGCCCAGCAAGGCCTCCCCAAAGCTCAGGAAAAAGCAACATCCTCCTGTACACATTAGCAGCAGTTTTCATGTGCTGAGATGTTCAGTGTGAGCAATACAATGGCTATTATCAAATCAGAGAGAGGTCATTTCCTCTTGTAGAGAAATTAGAATGTATGGTCCAATACAGGACTGGTTTATTTGGTTGAGATGTTTTTATTATTATAAAAAAAATGTAACTTCGACTTACAGAAATTCTATTTAGTTTTATTATTGCAGTTGAAATTTTAAGATACCCTGCTCTGAACTGTGACTTACTTGAAGAACCACGTGTTTTGAAAGATGCAGCACTCCCATGTTCTCCTAGTTGAGGGAGGGGAAACGTCCATATTGGGTGATGGCTTTGAACTATGTGGGATATACTAAATAAGTGTCTCCTTTTGTAGTAAAGCAAATGAACATTGTTTCTCAGTTGGAGTTAACAGAATAGGCTATGAACATGTTTTGTAAAGCTGGCAGATGAACAGGTCCTTGCTGAGAAGGACTTGGGGGTGCTGATGGATGAGAGGCTGGATGTGACCCAACAATGTATGTTTGCAGCCCAGAAAAGCAACAATATCCTGAACTGCACCAAAACTGTGAGCAGCAGGTCAGGGGAGGTGATTCTGCCCCTCTGTTCTGCTGTGATGAGACCCCACCTGGAGTGCTGCATCCAGCTCTGGGGTCCCAAGCAGAGGAAGGACATTGACCTGTTGGAGGGTCATGAAGATGAGTAGTAGAGGGATAGAACACCTCTCCTATGAGGAAAGTGTGAGAGAATTGTGATTGTTCAGCCTGGAAAAGAGAAGGCTTTAGTGACCTAATTGCAGCCTTCCAGTATCTGAAGGGAGCCTACAAGGAAGGTGGAGGGAGACTTTGTGCGAGGGCATGTAGTGACAGGGCAAGGGGGAATAGCTACAAACTGAAAGAAGGTAGGTTTAGATTAGATACTAGGAAGACATTCTTTACTGTGACAGTGGTAAGGCACTGGAACAGGTTGCCCAGAGAAGTTGAGGATGCCTCATACCTCAACTTGTTCAAGGTCAAGCTGGATGGGGCTTTGAGCAACATGGTCTAGTGGAAGGTGTCCGTGCCCATGGCAGAGGGGTTGAAACTGGATGATCTTTAAGGTTGCTTACAACCCAAGGCATTCTGTGATTCTATGAACCTTTGGTGGTTGAAAACAACTTTATTTTAAAACACAGATATTTCAGATTTTGTCACTTGGGGAAGGTGCTTGAGAGCTGTAAGTATTGGTTTAATTTCTGATCTAAAATCTTGTGGTTCATGAAACAGAGCATTACGTAGAAGTGAAGATGGCCTCACAAAAGCCCTTTCTGGTGTAACTGAATGACCTCTGGGAGGATGTAGCCTGGCACCCACTTTGGAAGCTCTTGGTTTCCTGAACAATTTGAATGAAAGGCACATTTCTTTTGCTTCAGTTGCACTCTACAGTTGAAAACAAATTATACTTGACTACATTCGCTGAAGTACTGAGTACTGTGGGGGTATAAACTGTTGCAGCTTTTCTTTGCAGCAAGTTGGAGATTTAAGAGAGTTGCTTAACAGTTTGAATTTTAGCATCTAAAGCTTTTCAGAGATGTTCTATCATCCTGCAGAGTATCTTTTGTATGCCTTATGGCAGTAAGCAGAAACTTGCTATGAAATAACACCCACCATTTACAGCTTATCCCACTGTGTCAGATAATGTCTCTACACAAAACTAAAAATGGACAGAACAGTCTCTAGATTTGCAACCTAAGTTGCAAATGAGTATTGGGTACCATCCTGGCTTTTAAATTAATGAAGAAACACCCAGTCTTTAAACACAGTCACAAATGTTTCTGCGATGTGTGCTTAAGTTGAATATTACTGTCATAACTGCAAATTAATATTGGTTATTAAGGAGGAAGAACTCGAATACCCTGTTCTTGCTTAGTCATACATATAATTATGTCAGACATTGTTTTGAACTTCATACAATAATGTCCTGGTGAATTGACTGGACTTGGCAACTAGTAGCTGTACTGTGTTCAGTTATACTCTATAGTATATTTTCTCTGATGCATACCCCTCTGTTTCTCATTTTACTACCTAGGCTTATTTTCCTATAGGAGTAAATTACATTGATTATAAAAGAAAGCAGTCTTTCAAAAGCAACTTCCCTTGCATTTTGGTACAATTGCTATTAAGAAATCTTATGTTGTAATACATGCAGAAGAAGAGACTTTGAAGAACAGAGACTTTGATATTTCAGATAAATATAGCTACTATTGAACTCCAGTGGTGTATGGTATATTCAGAAGTGGTGAGCTTACATTTCGAAATAGATGTTTCTTTAAATGGATGTTTCCAGATGTTTGGAATTGCATTTTAAATATGTCTACTTTTTAGAAACTATGGAAATTTGAAAGGGTTATTCCTCCAGAACTGTCAAGACTAGTGAAGAAATCCTGCCTGGCTTTACTCTTGTTTCAGTTTACAAACTTCACAACTGTGAGGCCTGTATTGGAAAACTTCTTCTGGTGATGTTTAGAAAAAGATGTAAATGCGAATCCTTTAGAATTATAAAATTGAGATTGTCAACAGGTTGTTGTGGTGTTTTTGTAATTTATTTTTTTTTAACTGAGCTGGAATACAACCTTGGAATTAAACCACAGATTTCTAGATATGAAACTAAAGTAAGTATGAAACTAAAGTAAGTGAGGAGCAGGGTATCAAAATTGCAAACTTACCTGTCTAAGTATATCAAAAAGGTGAATTCTCTTAATTGATTGAATTACAGTTTTGGCAAAGGACTTTTAATTTACATCATGATGCTTCAGAATTGCAGTTTGTGTGTTGCATTTAATCTGAGATCGTACAGTACTGAGTTTATATGCATGATCTGACACCATGTTTGACTAGGTGTTAGCTCTCTAGCATCTGAAGATAGTCATGCTTATTACTCATTTTGCAGTTAAAAATGACTAAATAAGTCATAAAGGATGAGGAATGCAAAATACTTTTTCAGTAGTAACTCTGTTTTGCTCTAGCAAAGTCTGTCAGCGCTTGAGAGGAGAATTTTGCAAGTGCTGAACTTGTTTAAAGTTTTGTAACTACTCTGAGTAGGTTTTATGTGGGTACAAGCTAAAGTAATTGCTTTCCATCTTAAAAGACAGGGGTTTTTTTGAGTAGAGTCCTTTTGTAGATGAACGTACAAGTAATATTATCTTATGTTTGAAACAGTCTTGGGAATTGTACTAATCTCACAAAACTCTGTAAATTACAGTAATGTAATTTGTAATCATAATCTTCATTAGCTTTCACCTTTTGCCCCAGATAAGAGGATAAAAATATTTCAGCATCCTCCTTTGCTTAGAGTTAAAATGGTTTAAATCTTGAAGTACTCTTAGGCTGAACTTGATATGACCTGGTGTGTCTGAAGTTGCAACTTCAACTTAATTCAGAACGCTTAACATAGGGCAATTAAGAATTGCTGAAAATTTGAATTCTTCTTTCCCTTGTGTTTTTATTCTGAAACAATCTTTACAAAGGGCTGTTTTTGGAGAGCAGAGTACAGTCTTTTGTTTCCGGATAAAATCGATGGCTGCAAATGAAAGAATAAAGAAGGCTCTCTATTCATGTCCCCCAGCCTTTGTTTCAGTGGGCATTGTTTCAGTTTATAAGAACTGTTTAGTACATATAGATTACTGGAAAGGCTGAAAGATTCCCAGGCGCATGGGTGCAGACTTGTTAAAAATCTTGCTATCTCCTCAGCTGCCCACCAAGCCACTCAGTACCTTTTTGTATCAATGATATCATGAAAGTCTATTTTTTTTTCTTTTCCACCACATTTACTTTGACGTCATCTTTTGTAGAGTAGTTTAAATGAGTCTCTTACTATTTTTCTTTCAAATTATGGGAACCTTATCAAACTTGTGATTTGAGTTCTAAAGCTGAGGAAACTGGCAGTTGGAATTTTAATTATTTCTGATTTACCATCTTTTTAAAATAAAAACCCAGTGTTTAAGTAGACTGTTTGGGCTTAGCTACAGATCCAAGTTCCAGTTTTGCGGGTAACATAGTCCCATGGTAATTTAAACTGTTGCTTTATGTTTGCTTTCTCTTTAGGGTCCACATAAAAACATTTTCAAGTACATAAGCAATTGTACATGGTGAGATACCTATGTAGAGCTTAAGTCACAAGTAAATCCACACCACAGTTTCCATTAACCTGAAACTCGATAGTTATCAAGTTGTCTCACTGAGCAGTTACCTGGATAGTGAATTACCTTGCTAATTATGTAGTAAATTTTTTAATTTTTGCTAGTGTGAGTGTTGAGTTGCACAGTTAGGAATGTGTTGGTGTTAATGTAGAGCAATGTGTTACAAATGCCTCCTTGTATTAGTGATAAAATTATTCTAGTAGGGCTTGGCAGGCTGAACTTGACCATGTGTATATCAGTGGAGAGATTATGCTTCTGTCCCGTCCCATTTCCCTGACGAAACCCTTGTGGTTTGAGGTGCTCCTGTCCCACTTCTGCTTTAATACTCTTTTTCCCTGAAATTACTATTGTGAATGGGTGAATAACACCATCGTGTTCTCCTTCTCTGTCCTTTTTTTGTTTTTCCTATAGGGCTTTCTTTGTCAAGTGGGTGCAGATGTGCTTACATGGCCTTGAACAGGTCTGCTTGGTGGAAGACCATCTGAGAAAATAAAAAGGAAAATCTAATTTAAGTCTTGATTAGATTTAAGTATGATATAACTGCACAGTTGCTTGTGCTTTCAAAGACCAGACCCATCTGGGCATGCATGTGGATAGGCCTTTATTTGGCATGTAGGCATGTTTGAGATTGTGTGAGGGCTCTCGCGATTTCTTGTACATATCTCAGCCCAGGCTGGCATGGGAGCTGGTCTGTCTGCCTTGTGCAGTGTGAAAGGGATTTTGCCATGTATTGTTACGTACTCACATGTAAGATGGGCTGTTGTCTTATGTAGCACTGAAATGAGACAAAAAAAACCGACTGAAAAGAAATCTTAGTCCTTTGCCACAGAACTGTCCTGGAAAATAACTTAGCTATCAGAAGTATCTTCTGAATGTGGAAGATAAAGAAAAAAAACAATTTTCCAAATGCTGTATTATATTTTTTAATAAAAAGGCATTTATGAAACTCTTTTAAAACTGTGATTTGAAGGTAAACTTTCTTAACAAGTGAGAGAAAAAAAGTTTCAGTGGCTCAGCTCTACCCTTGTTGTGCAGATTTAGTAATGAGCTGCTCTGCTTTTAACTTAATGTCCCTTTGAAATGGAAGGAGATTGCATTGGAAACATTTGGCTTTATATGGTATCTTCTTGAATGCTAACACAAATGTTAACGTATTTTATCTTGGTTTAGTTGTTCGGGTACAACCTCACATAGAAATACTCTAAATAAAGCATTTTAAAGCAGTGGTTGAAGTCATTCCTCTCAAGTTATCTGTCTGTGAAAAAGTTGCCAAAGGGTTTTGTGCAACATTTATTTCCAGAGGAAGGAATGTTTTTGTTCCCCTTATGATTCCCCTTCAGTCTTGATGGCTGGTTTAGTGGAAATGCTCAGTTGTCAGAAGAATCAAGATTGTGTATTATTTAAATCTTACCAGACAAGTGGGATTTGTTCCTTCCATTCCAGTTATCAGAAAGATTAACCCTTTGCCCTCGCGGTCCTAATTGCAGGCATTCAGAAACAAAGATTCTGCTTGTACAAGACAGCAGCAAAATGGAGTATATGCCAACCCGAATGTTTCTCTGGTGAATGAGGGTTGCAAGCATTACATAAATTTTGTCTTGCGTTTCAGGCACCGATAAAAGCAACCTGTGAAGAAGATATGTCATGCAAGACTGGGTTTCCTGAAGATGTTCACAGTGCAGTGGTGTCAAGGAGTGTGCACGGAGGACAGCCTCTTCTCAATGGTATGGTTAGAAAGCATATTTTGATTTTGGGTTTTTTTTTTGGTTCCTCTAATTTTAACCATAAATCACTCTGAAGCATTTTTGTCCTTAAATAGGGCAGAAACTCTTGCAGGAAAGAACATCAGCTGCTCTGTGATTATTTTTTGATTACTGTCATAGGACTTGGAAAATCTGTTGGCATTAATGGCAGCACGTGCACCTCTGACTGTAATTTGAAAACTCCGAGTGTTGGAGGACTTCCTGTTGTTGTCCACTATTTCTCATTCTCAGCACATCATTTGCACTGATGTTTCAAGTCTATACCTAGAGCCCAAGTATGCATGATGAAGAGGCCATGAAAATTTTCTTTGTGCGTTATATCTTTCATAGAAATACTGCACTTACACCCAGTCCTAGCACTCGTATTAATGCAGAGACAGTTCTCTTACTGCTTTTTCGTGGCAACCTGAGAAGAGACACCTATGAAAAGCAAGTAAGAGGACAGACAGCAGCATGAGAGAGTGATTGTCTGTGAGCCCTCGGTCAGTGACTGCAGCACTGCAGGCTCTGTAAGAAGCAGTGCCAGGGCTGTCTCATGGACAGTGTGCTGCTCTCTCACCCTGGCACCTACCTGCATCTGAATGGCACAATGCCCAGGCTCAGGATGCTGGTGCTCATGTTGTGCTTGGTGAGTGCAAGCCCTTGCCTCCGCCGGGGATGCCCTGCGGTCTGTACATCTGCCCGCAGGTTGTCCAAGTTGGGAATACGGTTCGTTGTTCTTCTTGTGTCTCTATTTTTCAGGGATAGAGTAGGACACAGAGGCACATGCTCTGAATCTTTCCTAGGTTTCCCAGCCAGTTGAGTTTCAGTATACAGGTTTGCAGAAGTACAACATTTTAAAAAATGTGCATTAATTTGTGTGCTTTCTGAACTGGTAACATAATTTTTTTTTTAATCTAATTTAGAAATTGTGGAACTAAGAACATCAGTTTTAGATGGTTTCAAATACAGCTTAAATAAGGGCTAATTTAGTTTAATTTGTTGTTTCTTTCACATATAAATTTGGCTACGCAGTTCAAGATATTTAAATGAAAAAAATTCTAATGAGTCTGCAAAACAAATGAAATAAAAGCTATAGTCTTGATTTTACGGGCTGTATGTAGCAGTCTCTCCTTAATTATATTTTACAGACCTGTTTTGTGCTTTCTTAGAAGTATAATGGAAACTTGAGTGCAGGATGAATCAATTAGCTTTAGTGTGTATTTAAACTTGAGTTGTTAAAGTTTTTTTCTGTTCAGTTTCAAGGAAGTATATTCTACCACCACAAACTTTTCTTTTATTAAAGGATAGCGTAGAAATTTATGTATTAAAGTAAATGCTCTGCCAATTGAGAAAATAATAAAAAGGAAAGAGAATGTTCCTCACTTTCCCACCAAATGGGAGTTAATAGATGGCTCTACTATAGACTTTTGCAATAGCCATCAGCACTGAGAACTCCTTGGTGGGCAATGAACAAACATGGACGGGGGCAGAAACAGGAACACACAACACAGCAGACAAGTGCTTGGCAAAGGTACCACCTTGAAATCACCATGTGTTTTTTACTGGTTAACTGTCAGTTTGTCTTAAAATGGAGATCACACAAGTTGTGAGATCTACTCTGTCTTGTGAAAGTTCTCTTCACTCTGTGAAATCAAGACTCTTTCTGCAACTTCTCCCCTTTCTTTTCCCACCAGGAAACACGGTGGACTGGACACTAATTGTCTGTTGGTATTGCTCATGCAAACCTGATGATAATGACTGACCAGCATTAACTGAATCTCAACTAATAACATAGGATGACAGACTGACTTCCTTTTTCATTACTTGTGCCATTCCCACAGTCCCCTCCCTTGCTTCTCAGAAGTGAGTGAAGCATGACTGTTGATTTGTCCTTGAATGGTATTAAAATGCATAACATTTTACGGAAGTAAGAATTGGAAACACTGTATGAGGCAAACACTATGTATCACACCATATCAGCTGGTTGAAAAATGACCTGGGGGAGTCTTTTTCCTGCCACCCTTTCCTCAACTGAATTACTGCAGTGGTTAATTCTTTTGAAAATTCTGACGTGCTTAAAAGCATATAATTTGCTGGTTACACATAAGCATGCAGTCCATCACTGCATAGCTTTGACTTAAATTTAATTATACTGTCATTTTGAAATACTATTGTTGTCAAAAGCCTATTTTCTGGTTATTAAACTAGATTCAGATGATGCTGCAAGTTAACTATAGTTGCATGACATTTGCTTCTTGGGGATAATCATGTGCCTGATTCTGATCTCTGTTGCCTTTCCAACTTAGGTTGGAAAAGACCTCTAAAATCATCAAGTTCAACCATTAACACAACACTGCCAAGTCTATTATTACACTGTGTCCCTAACCACCTCATCTGCACATCCTTTAAATACCTCCAGGTTTGTGACTCCACCACTTCCCTGGGCAGCCTGATCCTATGTTTAACAGCCATTTAGCTGAAAAAAATTTCCTAATATCCGATCTAAACCTCCCCTGATGGAAGGTGATGTCTATTGCTTGTATCTGCGAGACGAGACCAACTGCCACTTCAATACAACCTCCTTTCAGGTAGCTGTAGAGAGCAATAAGGTCATATGGTTGGCCTTGACCCATTGTAGAACCTTCCTACTCTCCAGCAGATCAATACTCCTAACTAACTTGGTGTCATCTGCAAACTGACTGAGAGTGCGCTTGATCCTCTCATCTAGATCATCAGTAAACATATTGAACAGGACTGGCCCCAACACTGAGCCCTGGGGAGCACCACTAGTGATCGGCTGCCAGTTGGTTGTAACTCCCTTTGCCACCACTCTGTGGGCTCAGTCATCCAGCTAGGTTTTTTTACACAGTAGATAGTGCACCCATCCAAACTATGAGCAGCCAGTTTCTCCAGGAGAATACTGTGGAAAATGGCATCAAAGGCTTTGCTAAAGTCAGGGTAGACATTATCCTCATCCACTAAGTGGGTCATGGAAGGAGATTTTGTCAGGCAAGCAGAACCTGCCTTTTCTAAACCCATGCTGACTGGGCCTGGCTCCCTGGTTGTCGTCTGTGTGCCACATGACAGCACTCAAGGTGATCTGCTCTATGACCTTCCCCTGCACCGAGGCTGACAGGCCTGTAGTTTCCCAGATCCTCCTTCCAGTCCTTCCTGTAGATGGGCGTCATACTTGCTCACCTCCAATCAACTGGAACCTCCCCGGTTAT
This sequence comes from Corapipo altera, assembly GCF_003945725.1. NCBI lineage: Eukaryota > Metazoa > Chordata > Aves > Passeriformes > Pipridae > Corapipo > Corapipo altera. The sequence continues at coordinate 3,808,697 of NW_020884879.1, read as the reverse complement.
CCAGGACTTCTGTAAATGATGGAAAGTTACTTGATGAGCAGTTTTGCTAGCTCCCTCAGTTCCCTTGGATGGAACCCATCAAGCCCCATAGATTTGTGTATGTCTAAGTGGTGTACCAGGTCCCTGACCATTTCCCCTTGGATTTTGGGGCTTCTTTCTGCTCCCCCTCCCTGTCTCCCAGCTCAGGAGGCTGCATAGCTGGAGAACAACTGATCTACTATTAGATGAAGGCAAAGGAGGCACTAAGTACCTTAGACTTTTCCTCATCCTTTGTCCCTATAATTCCCCCCACATTCGGTAAAGGATGGAAATTTTCCTTAGACCTCATTTAGTTGCTGATGGATTTTTAGAAAGATTTTTTTTTTTATCTTTTAGGTTGTAGCCAGATTATGTTCCACTCTTGGCAGTGTTTCTTGTGGGCAGACCAGTCCTCCTGCTGGCACTGCGGCCCACAGTACTGTGCAACCTGGCAGTGCCCACAGATACTGAACTCGTGTAACTCATTTTTTCAGTCATTTTGTGTGGGGGGTAGTGACATTCATAGTATGTGCAGGGGTTGTTTTTCTTCTCCAGGATGTCCCCGTTAGCGTTGTAATATCTTGTTACGCTGAGGATAAGAAACTGCTCTTCTGGAGGGTCTGTAGGAAACTGTTGGATTGCCAGCCAATACAGACTTTGTTCCCTTTGTTTCCTAGAGGTTTCTTCAGCTTTGGGCTTCCACCCCCAAGGGACAAGGTGCAGATTGTCCAGGCAGTTGTCCACTGTCCCTGAGTTCAGATGTACCACCTGAAATCTGGGAGCAGTCCTCTCCCAGTGTCTCTCCCACAGCAGCTCATGCAGGAGGCAGCCGGATTCCCTTCCATGATTCTTGTCGAATGCATAAGCAAATATTTTAGCACCATTTCCATCAGCATCTACCTCTACTTTGGCCCTTCTGATTTTCTCCCTGTATAACCTTGTGACATCCTTGTAGATGCTTATACTAGTTTCTGAATGATTTAGAGATGAAAACCTTAATTTTCTTTGGTTTTGTGCATTGATACCAGAACCACAGAGACTTTGTGGAATTCTCAGCTGCAGGGTCATTTGAACCTAACTTGATGCTTTCTTGACAAGTTGCTTCTTAAAATACTGACCAAGAAAATGATGACGTATTTATTACCTGTCTTGTTCATTTGCTTTGGTCTAGTACAGTGGGGGACAGGCTTCTCTTAAGTGCTTTGGCTTCCGTCTCACCAAAATTTAAATAAAATTAGTGCTGTCATATGACTTGTTGGTCTCTGCGTTCCAGCTTTTACAGTAAGATAGGATATCTGGCTTTTAAAGTACTGTTGTAAGAAATCTTTATTTTAAAAGTATCAACAGGGTTCTATCATGTACTACATGATACTGTATGTTTTCTGAAGAGGTTTCTCTTTATTCTTGTATTCATGTGGTGCTTGTTTTTGAGGGAGGATCGGATTTGTTCCCATAGCATTTAAAAAAATATATATTTGATAATAGATGTGTTCATTCATATGGTTAGGACATTCATATGGCATCTACTAATTTGTCCCTTTGTGCATGAGAGGCAACTACACGTTCAGTTGTTATCCAGGTGTTCAGTTGTCCCAGTATGTGAAAAATTAGTGGAGCAGTATATTCAGAATAACATAAATTGGTGAAGGGAAAAGAAACCCTACATTTATTAATGTGGCTAGAGGGGAGAAAAAGAGACCAGGATAGCTGCCCCTGCTGTCCTTGGTTTCAGGATGAGGAAATGGGGAAAAGCATCTTGTTGAGGAGTCACAGCAAAAGAAGTTGGAAACTACTCCTTTAGTAGGTTGTGACTGAGCTATGTAGGAGGTAACCCACACTATATAGGCTGTGTCCTGTTGCCTCCTTCTGGCGTAGTATCACCAATGCCCCATGCTCCCTTAAACACTCTTCACTGGTCATAGCCTTGGAGACTTCAAAGCTGATGTCTTACAACTTCTCTTGCACAATGTCTGGCAAGTCTGACTTTAAGATATAACATGCTTAGGTTACTATACACATTTAAGCTAAGTCTTGTGGGCGTGGTTTTGAATTTGTTTATTTTGTTCTACATGTTGTTCCACTTGATTCCAGTCACTTCAATGAAATTAAGGTGAATTTTACCAAAGAACTCAGAATTACTACCTTAATTTCTGTAAAGGGAGAAAAAATGAAGTAATAATTTTGGAAACAGAAGTAAAAAAAACTTCATGCACTGCTAAAAACCATCTTAGTAAATCCATGGAGTTTTTAGAATTTAATATACTTTGAATTATTTTAGGACTTAAATGTTCCAACATTTAAAAAAAGAAAATAATAATAGGCAAATAACTCTGCAGCCATCACCTAGCAGAACTAGATATCTAACCCAAATTTGTAGGCACGGTACTTATGACTTGTTTCTGTAAATAAAATGTGATTGCTGTTTGGAGGGCCATAAATAAGATGTGATATTCAGAGAAGGAGAGATTAAGTTAAGAGAGAGTTCCATTTAATATATTAAATGCCCTTGTTTGTGCTGGTTTTATCGCATTTTTGTAGTTCATCCAGGAAAAAGTACTTGTGGCAGTTCGATGTGTCCAGCCAGTTTATCTAATCTTTGTTTTATATCCTGTTCTATATTTTAAGATACAAATAATGCATTTCAGCTAAAATCATTCACCTAGAAAGGTTACTTGAATGGTTATTTGGTGAATCATTTCTTAGAGATTCTTACTCTGATAACTTATTGTAGCAGTTTCTTATCTTTCAAAGACATTACTTTAACATTGTCTGTCTTGTTACTAAGTGCATGATTTTAGTTTTCTGCTAAGCAGATTCATTCCTAAATGTATCCTTGGAGCGCTGTGTAGCTATAAAATATTTCTAATCTCTTTGAGTTGCACAATGATAAAGAAAAAAATATGGTTTGGTGTTGATCACAGAGATAAGCAGTGATTATGGATGAGTAACGCCGCAGTTTCATGAGCCGTTTGAGCCAGAGTAAGCATCGGCGTCAGCTTTGCCGAAAGAGGCACGCTTGCACCTTCCTTCCTCTTTCAGCCTGGTACCAAGTGCTCATGAAATGAACAGGGTTAGCCAATTTATCTGGGGTAAACTTGCACTCCTACTCCTTTAGATTTTTTTACTCAAAGACCTTGTACGTTTAAATAGAGCTATGGTGTCCCTGCTGTCTCTTCTAGCAGTGAAATGCTTAGAAAATAATACTTGTTTTGATGCTTTCAAACTGAGTGACAAAACTTGATTTTGGCATTCCCACAGACTTATTTTGTAGTTTGCTGTTGAAAATGCCAATTGGTCTGAAACAACCCAGAAACATGTTGCTGGGAGAGCAGCACTCAGGCATTACCTGGCATTTAAGAGTGACTAACATTTCTTCTTGACGTAGTAGCAGAGGGTTGCATGGATGCTGTCTGTCCCAGGTGAAGTCATTTGGCTTTCTTTTATTGCTAGTGGTGTTTTATTATTCTACAAATGTCTACCATCAGCTAAGAATAAATGATTCAAACTGAAGACAGCAGCACATCTTTTAAGACTTATATGTCGTTCTTTTCTGTGAACAGCTCTCATACAATTGTATTCTTACTATGGCAGCATACACTGGGGGCTTTGATATTCCAGTGCATATTAACTGTAGAGTCAGGGGAAGTGCTTTTAGCAGAATCATATTTTCCAAGAGGGAAACTAGTCTTTCCCTGTGAAAAAAAAAAAAAATTGTCCTTTTTTTTTCTTTCCATGAAAAAAATGAAAATGGTAACCACTTTGTTTGAAGTCTCCTTGCCTTAAGCAAAAAGACAAGTTGACAAGTTCCTTCCAGGCAGACAGCCAAAGAATCTCAGATGGATGGGGTCTCTCTATGAGCTGCTGGCAAGCTGGGGAAAAAGTGTTTCAATTCTTCCCAAAAGTATTGTTTTCTGAAATTCTTTTCCTATACTCTTCATCTTGCCCACCCTTACAAAAAAAAAAAAAAAAAAAAAAGAATAATCGCACAACCCACCATCCTTTTAGTTATTTTTTTAAGCCTTAGTGGGAGTAGATTTTTTTTCCCCAGAAGCTTGTGTTGGGAATATGTGGTTTAGTTTTTTTTCCCTTCAGTTATCTTAATATTTAGTAGATCTAGTTTTGTCCTCTTCCATGTGAAGCAGAGTAAATTTTAATGCTGTTGCTTGGTGATGCTGTACCTTGTTTTATTGTATGTTACAATTGCATTGCAGCTTTTCGTTTCTTGCCTTTCTAATCCTTTTCCTCTTCTTTTCTTTAACAGTTTTCCTGTTTGTATTCTTTCCATGCCCCACAGCATCCTAAATTCTGCAGTGTCAGTTTTGAGCTTACTATCCTGGATTGAAAGAGCTGTTTCTGTTTACTTTAACTACGCTAGCACAGTACCTGTTTTATGATGCCTCTTGTCTGTTCACGTACCAGGCTCTTAATGTGTTCTTAGGTACTTTTCCCCTGAAAATCAGAGCTTTCTTCTGCTGAAGCAAGAGACTGCTTTTCTTGAGATATGGTTTCCTTACTCCTTTTTCCTCATTCCTTAAGCATAGAATATATCCTGGAGTACACATAGCATGTGTTCACCTTGATGAACAGTGGTAAAAAACCTATTTGAATGATGACTCCTTTTTTCCTTTTTGTCTGACTTGTATGTGATACCTGATTTTACTCTTGAGTATTAAACTATTGACTAATGTTGGTATCTTCTCATTGCAAGCTTGTATATTGAACATTACATATATATAAACAGAGAACAAGGATAAATAATGAAATGTGGTGATGTTTTGAATATGTACAAAGGACAAATATTTCAGAAACATAACTCACATTATCCCTTGGTGGACTGTAAAGCTATTATGGAATTGTAGTATGTGGATCAATTTGTATATCCAGTACAAAGAATTAATCACTTGTTCTAGATAAGAAGAAATTCTAAAAGAAACCTATAAATGTATACTAAAGAAAATGTTTTCTTTTTATGGAATATTTGGATTAGAGGTGGAAATATATTTTGTAGTGAATTCCTGAATGAACTATTCTGTCTGCTTTTTCCAAAGAAGCAACATGATTTACCCTTATTCCGTGCATTTATTTCTAGTGTGGGCTTTTATATCTACATCTTGATAAAGAGAAAAATACAGAGAAGTTACGGAAATCTGGAATGGTTGCAGTGTTCTGGGATCTGTAAATTACTCTCTTAGTGAATTAGTCCAGCTCAGATAGTAATTTCCATTTATGATGCATTTACTTGGAATAAACTGAATTACTTACTACTTATTCCCTTTTCCTATATTCAGCTGGTTACTTGCGAGGGTCTCAAAGGTAGTGTCCTTTTTGTGTGCAGAAATATGAATTATGAGAACTGAGTTGTCAGCTGCTCCAGAGTAAGCTCTGGGCATGGCTCAATGGAGGATGGCAAAGGAGTTGTTTGTTTCTGCCCTCTGGAACTGGGTCTAGCATTATGCTCTTTCTAACACCATTTAGTGTAGCCTCAGTTCAGTTTTAAACTATGCCATCTGGCTTTGATTCCCAAGGGGCCGTTATTTCTCCTGGAATTGCTATAGTTAGAACCTTCTTCAAAGCTGACCAGTGCTCTAGGGAAGGCTGGGAGGAATGATTGTTGCAAAGCTGTGGCAGAAAGCCTCCCCAACAGGCAAAGGTGCCTTTAGGTATGGGTGATTTATTTAGAGATAGAAGAAAAGTTGCTGTTGCATGCAAGAGCTGCAAGAAAAAAAAATTGTGTCTTTGGTATATAACTGTATGAAATACATGGAGCAAAAATTCAGGTGAGACCATCTGTGTTAGCATAACGTGAGACACATGGTATGTATAATTATGCATTCAAATTCTCGCTTAAGACCACAATACATCTTTTGTTGACTTGTCATTTTTCTAACAATCTGGAAGACAAATTTACTAGAGCATCCTACTGGACTGATATTTTAGGAAAACGTCCTTTATTGTAAAACACATTACCATACTAAATACAGATAAATTCCTGTAGTATTTAAACACTTAAAGACTACATCAACTCAAATACTACTGTGTTGAAAACTTGGATGTGAGTCAACAAATCCAAGTACAGTTTGAACTGCTCTGATTTGGGTTGAATGCAGTGAGGCAGATTCATTGCTTTTGGTTGAACTTGAGACACTCAATGTGGGGGCATTTTTTTAGGCTGGAAATGATAATTTTTGGAAGAGTTCACTTCCAAGCTTTCACAACACATCCAAGGCATCATAGTCAGCCCTGCTGAACTGAGGAGAAAGGAGGAAGAGAAGGAAAGTGCAAAGGAACGGGGTCGGATTTTTTGGATGAAATTTACTAGAGTTGTTGTTATTTTCTAATTAGGCTGTAGAAGGAGCAACTGGCCTTTGGTACACTTTAAATCTTTCCAATTTAATGCCACAGGTGGTTTTCAACTCCTTTCTGTATGCCCCGGCTGGTTGATGTGTCCTCCACAGGGCAAGGAAAATAACGCTAGGGGATAAATGGAGTGAAACTCTGGAGCAGAAAATGGAACTGAGTCTAGGGAGAAGAAAGCAGAAGAATCCAGGTTATGAAGGATGGTGGAATGAATGGAGGAATGAACCCTGGTCTTGTTCAAGGGGGAAAGGAAGGCACAGGTTCTCCACAACCCTAGCACAGAGAAATTTGGAATTAGTTGGAAGAAGAGAGCAGAAGCAACCTAAGATAGAAAAGAAGGTATCTTGTAGTACTTTCAGATTTCTTCGTGACATCCAATTTGACTTAGTCATGGCCATCTGAACCCACCCTAAAGGAAGTGCTGAGAACCCAGTGGAGCTCGCCAATGTGAATTAGGTGAGCAGCTAGTGCTGAGAAGCTTTTCTGGGAGAAACAGCTTGGCCTTTTTGACACCAAAATGAGAACACAGTGTCTGTATCTTCCCTTTTTTTGCAATTTATACTAATGCTAAAAAAATTAATTGTCTGAGTATTCATCCAAGATCAGAACATGCACAGGGAAGAGCCTTTTTGAGATATACTGATCTATAGCCAAGACATCAGGTTGGCTAAAGAAGTACCTATAGCTGCACATCATAGCTTGTCCACTGTTCTGGAGGCATCACTGAGTTTGAGCATTGTGAGTCCATCAGTGTCTGTTGAGTGATCTCAAAACATGTGATTTGGTAGCAGTAATATTTTTTTCCTTGTTTCTCACCTTGTGTTTAGATGTGCAGTTTTAAGTGCTTATGAAAACACAAGGCTTAAGTGAAGCTAGGAGAGGATATGCCAAGATTGTAACTCTCTTTTCTATAGGGATAAATACATCACAGTGATGTAGCTGCAGGACAAGTGAGTTAGATCAGTAAGATATTCTGTCACAGAATTGTTCCTGCTTTTTCTGGTGGGCTTTAGGTCAGCTTGTGTTGCTGATTTGCTGGGACCTGTTGCAGTAAAGGAGATAAGTTAATGAGAAATGTGGTCTGTTAGTGGTGTTGAGAGAAAGGAGGTCATAACAGAATGAAACTCCACTGTATTGGATTCTCTATTCGTTTTTTTGGTTTTGTTTTGATTGGGTTTTTTCCTTTCCTCTTTTCTTCCTGCAGTGCAACTGAGAGCTTTCTTCCTGTTTTAATTTATTCCAGGATTGGGCAACTGAGGATCAGTTCCCTCCCATCCCTTGCTGCCTGCTGCATCCCAGCCCTACCCAGGCATAGTAGTGAATTGTTCTGGCGGTTCTTAGCCAGCAATCCCATTAACCCGCCAGCCTGGCTGCAGATAATCCTGGAGAACCAGGGCACCCACCACCACCTGCTGCTGCCATCCCTCACCTCACTGCCCCTGCCTGCCCGTTGGCTCTGATGCTTTGGGCAGAGGAGCAGCACAACATGGCTCGGGTGCATCTCCTCCTTCTCTGAGCTGCCTGCAGAGCTTCGGAAACTGCCCCATTTTGGTTTTTTCTCCTCTTCCTTTTTATTGTCTGCTGCAGTTTGGCAGACCTGCGAGCAGGGGCAGATAATTATGATCTTGTCTGCTTGCCTGCAGGAGCAAGCTCTTTCTTGTGCATTGTGCTGCCTTTTAAGAAGTAGATTTTGTTTGGTTTTGAAAGTTAATGGCATATGATTCTCAGGTTGTAGAGAGGAGGAATTATTTAAGGCTTTCTGTGAGTTCCAGTTTAACATTCTCTTAAATAGGAAAGTTAGGAGTCCCTAAAAGCAAAATTCGTAACATAAAAGCTATCAAAATAGCACTGCAATCTGTTAAAGTGTTTAAAAATTTGATTCGCTGCAGTTTAAAATGTGAAATAAATGTACACTAATTGTTTTGAATGGAGATGAAGATGTTGTTTGAAGCCAGTCTTAGAAGGAATTAGTGATATAGCACTGCAGTTAATGGTGGAGCACTATTTTTCTGTAATGGGCTCAGCAATGTTCTCTAATTAGCTTGCAAATTGATATTCAAATACAAGTAAACTGGCAATCAAATACAAGCAAAACATCTATGTAAGTAGACTTTGGTGTCTGCATTTAGCATACCTATATTGAAATTATGTGTGGGTGAAGGGTAAGCTCTTAGTTGTTTTCAGGATAGAGCTTTATTAATGGTGGCTCATTGGTTACAATAGGTCAGTGTTTTGGCTTAAGCACATGAAAAGAGGAAAAAGAAATTCCTTTTTTCCACAAGTGAGTAGCTTTTAAACATTAGTAACATAATGCTAAGTGTGTATGAGTTTTTTCCCTGTCTATATTTCTTTCAGGTTTTGCCAACTTGTGCACAGATTTAATACATAGCTGAGTCAGTGGAAGTTGTGGTGGATTTCGATCATATTTGTGTTCATTATTAAAATTATTGCTGTATGGTGTAGCCATTTAATTTCAAGCCTTATGGCAGAAACTGGATGCATAAAATACTCTTGGTGTTTATGTTGTAAGGTTTTCTATGGCATAAGGTACAGGTTCTTGAATTTAATGCCTGGCTCAAGTAGTTTTCCACAAAGGAGAATCACAGAATGGTTTGGGTTGAAAGGAACTTAAAGATCACCTAGTTTCAAGTTCCCTACTGTAGGCAGCGACACCCTCCGCTAGAGCAGGTTGCTCAAAGCCCCATCCAACCTGACCTTGAACACTGCCAGGGTTGGGGCATCCACAGCTTCTCTGGGCAACCTGTTCCAGTGTCCCACCACGCACAAAGTAAAGAATTTCTTTCTAATGGTACAAGAAAGCTGGTGCATAAGAACTGTTGTTGGGAAAGGTAATTAAAGATCATACATTTAAAATTTGGTTTTCAGGTTCTTTTAATGTCTTTATTCTATAATCTGTAAAACATCTCTCAATCATTGACACACTGATAACTTGCCAACTACCCTCTGTAAGCATATTGTTTATTGACCAATGGAAATGTGACTGTATCTGTGGGTCAGCTGTGTGGTTTTATCAACCCCTCATACTCCTTCCATCAGCTGTTCATGATGTTTGTTTGGGATCATCTTTATGACAGAAGTTCTTTGGAATGTACTTCCCTAAATCAAATTCTTACCACTATGCATTCATTAAATTCAATTAATGTTTGCATAGATTTAGCTTTCAGTGCTGATTATCGTCTGAATTCGTCAAGGGAAAAAAAAAACAAACAAAGCCAAAACAAAAAAACCTTGTGTTGTTTTCTGTAAAGCAACTAGTATGCATTTTACACCATAGAAATAATACATCAGTGAAAGTCTTTGGCTTTCCAGTTCCGTATGTACTCTTCTGTTCAAATACCCACAGTCTTCCCTTTACAGTGCTTCAGTGCGTGTTTGTGCTTTTATAAAAAAAAAATGGTTAGTTTGGTTCTCAGGGGATGGGTAATGGGGGACTGTACGTCCCTTGGAGGTCACGGGTTCAGATCAGACTGTCACCTGCATCCAGTAGCCACTAACTTACAGCTGCTTGGTAGGTTATGCAAAAAGAGCTTTGGTTGATTTGGTTTCTTGTGAAGGAGTCTCTGTTGAAAGGGTACTTATTACATAAGAGCAGAAATACTGCTGAAATTATTTGAAACTGGGACAGCACATGCAGGCAGGGAGTGCTCCTGTGTGCGAAGGTAGCTGCAGAAGGTCAATATCGCGGTGCTTTCCCAACTGTCTGAAAGAGAAAAGCAATGAAACAGAGTGGAATTCTAACCTCTTGGAGCATATTTATGCAGAGCTAAAGTATGTTAGGGCAGGGGTTTTAACAGCTTGGAGCAAAAAGCGCATCTAGTAGTTCAGGTATCCGAGGTGTTTTTACCTACATGTAATTGATTCTGTGTGTTTCCCAGAACTGGAATGAAATCTGTATTGCATTGAAACTTAAAATACAAATTAACAGCAAAAGAAATCCCTTTCATTCTTACCCTGCGTGTCACTGTCTGCACTTCTGACCATGTCAGGTCTCACTTAATTAAAATCTTGTCATTATGTCTGTGTGCAAATTAAATATTTAAGAATTATACATGTCATTATTTATAAAAATGGAACATTTTTTCCTCAGAGAAGCTGATTTTGTCAGTTGTTACAGCTACAAATGATCTGCAAGTTATTTCCTCCTTAAGATTTTTGCAACAAACGCTCCGTAATTTACAGGTGCACCCCAAAAAGCCAAAGTAGTCACTAAAATGGAAAATTTTTGTTAGCCTTCAGTGGGTTTGCTGTTTAAAGGAGGTGCTGTTTAAAGCACAGGTGCACCTGGCTTTAGGACTCAATTTTCCAAGGAGATCCTGGCAGAACATGGCTACTCCAATCTGCTGGGTAGATCATAGTGCAGTAATGAAGCCTGGCTTAAGGTGGCCACCTTCTCACAGTCTGTGGTTTTTATATTTCATCTGATTGAAAATAAAAAGGAAAGTTATGGACTCCTAATAGTATTGAGTTGTGTGTTCCTCACAAAAACTGATACAAGTATACAGAGATTCTTAATTTTGTAAGCCCCATCTATCATGCAGGCCATGGATAAAAGACTGAAGAAGTAAGCTGTGAACATTTGTTCCTGTAAGTGACTATCAGCTTTAAAGTGGTACCTAAATTTTTTTGTAGGGTAACCAAACAAAGTCTCTGAGAAAACTAGTTTTGAAGACTGCCTGCTGTCTACTCAGAGGCGGTTGTGTGAGTTCTGTTGCATACCATGAAACAATGCTGTGCCTGGGTCCACTTGGGGAAGAAAATGTGTTGTGTTGCTTGTCTTTTTGGAGTGATCCACAGCTGTGTGTCATGCGTGGCCTTGCAAGCACATGGACCTTGGCAGGAGCCAATCAATGGATGAGGGCCCCTTTGTTTGGGAGATCAATACACTGTAATGAGTTCAGTGCTGTGGTTCTCTGGTAAGGATCACTGGGGGGGATATGAAGGTTCCTGGTTTTTTGCAGTGAATCAAAACAAAATTTACATTTGAAGACTTTTTTTCTCTCATAGAGGGTTTGAATAACTTTTCTAAGTTACCTTTACAAACTCTGAATGTCCTGTAATATGAACTCTGAGGTTATTTGTAGGCTGGATGCTACGTGTTTTTCATGATGACTTCTTTTTGAAAATACCATCAAATAAATCAATAATGGCTTAGTTAGTGAGAACACCAGAAGAGTTTGGGAATATTTGGTTTGTTTCCTGACCGTTACTGGAGGTGGTCTGTGTTTATTCCTCTGAGTCAGAATTGATGTTTTAAATATGCAAACAAAATATTGTGAATGTGAACCTAGAAGATGAGCGAAGTCTGGTAAGGGTTTTATGTAGCTTCTTGTACATGTTTTTTAATTGCAATAACTTTTGTAAAGCATTTCTACCCTTGTAGAATGTATAGAGATAGTTAATTAGTTTGGTAAACTGTTACACCATTATTTTAATTAACATCTGTCAAACATGTATATTTATGATGCAGAGAATTTTTTGGACTATGCATAGTGTGAAAATGTCACTGAAGGTCAAAACGTGGTTTCTTTGCTTATGGGTCTTTGTTTTTATTTGGTACTAGAGTTACAAAGTCTGTTTATTACTGTTTTAGTAAGAATCTTGCTATCTTACATTTTAAAATTGTTGCTAGCCATGCACAGATATGCAACTGGATAAACTGAATTCTGAATGTACTGTGCCATGAACTAAGAGAGAAGAAGGTCACCTTCGTGCCATAAATGCAAACTGTGTTTATAATATTGCTCTCATACTTTATGTTAACTTTGCTAATTTTTCCAGCAGCAAAAGGGAAGATGTTTTATTAAGGAAATGATAACATGAGACAAGTCTTTAGAAAGAGCTGGAAATGGCAAGAGGACAGTGAGACCTTTCATACTTGGTAAGGGACAGGCAAGCGGGTTTAGGTTGTTTCAGGATGTACTGGATTAGTTCTGATAAAGTCATTGGGGAGTTATTATTCATTTATACACAATCTCTCTGATGCCTTTCTGAACGCAAAAATGTGCATGTGGATGAACATGACATTTCTCAACTTTTGGACTGATGCTCCTACCAAACGTTCAAAATACATTCTCCTTACTATAGCAAATACAGTTTAGCTTATAAAAAGCTTTTGCTACAGGCTGCACAATTTTTAGTGGTTCCCTGACTTGAATCATCAGGTGTCCGGAGCGCTCCAGGATGGATGTTACAGGTTCCAGGCACTATTGGTGGCTTTTAAAAAAAAGTTAACTCGTCTGTGATTAAAAGACTTAAAAGGTGCTGTCATGGGGGTTATTGGCAAGGGCTGAGAAGGTTAGGAGGCCAGTTTAGAAGACTGATTGCACCAAGTTCCCTCACTGTAAGAGTACAGTTCCCCTAATTTAGAGCAATGCTAATATACAGTATAAGAATTGTAGAGCAGCATCAGCAGCTCCCAAGTAGAGAAGCGTATCTTGCTAGTGAGAGACAAACATAAAACAGATGGGCAGTAAAATAACATTTACTGATAATAGTCCTACTTGTGCCTCACTCTCCCAGATCCAAATGCACTGGGAGACTTGACTTGGTGTGGAGGCACTTGGATTACTCTGGATTAGGTGGCTGAATGAAAGCTTGGTCTCTGTTTTTGGTACAGTAATAGGTAGTAGGACCAAAGGGTGATGGACTGGTGGGTGGGGGGAAAGAGGTGTTTCAATGAGGAGCTGAATGGTACAACTTTTCTGATGTGAGTCACACTGGCAGAGAAGAAGACAACCCAGTGTCTGTCTTCACTGGTGATATAGGAGCTCAGGCAGGTTTTACTTCTCAAGTCTGAGGCCTAAGCCCTGTATTAGAACAAAGTGATCTAAGGGTAAAATGCCATGGGAGAGGGCAGACCCACATATCTTCCTAGCCCTTCCCAGAGCTCCAGCTGCATCTTTTGTGCTAGATACAGTGGTTGTACAACCTCAGTATGAGTCAATGCATTGGGCTGATCAAACAGCAGGCTTACTCTGGAGTGAAAGAGAAATGGTACTCCCATGGATCAGCTGGATAAATCACCTTGTCCCACGGCATCACCACAGTGGCTTCTGGGAGAAGAGGGAGATGGGACTATGGGCTGCAAGACCACCTCTTTTAGCAGCATCTTGTACCTAAATAATTTTAATGGTCCTACCGGAAGGGCATCCTAGGCTGTGTGTAAATATTGCTCATCCTCTGCTGAGGATGTCCTTTGTCTCTCTGTGGCCAACTGTACTGCTTTGCTGTCGTTTTAGATCTGCAAAACCAAGGTGTTTGATTTGAGCATCTAGTATGCAAATGAGATGACCTTTTCACTGTGATTACATTTTTTTATTAATGTATAAATCATGGATATTTCACCATTAACTCAAGCCCTTCTGTGAAATATGAGAATGCTGTGCAGCATTTTTATCTTTTCTCCAATCTGTCCAGTCTCTCTCCCTCCACAGAGACAATACAGCAGTAAACCCCTAAACAAGTGACAGTCTCTTCAGACAAGAAAAGTTGTAGGGCTTACTGCTTACAGGCAAAATGCAACAAGCAAATCTGACTACTGTATATGTAAGCCATTTTTGCATGCACTGCCTCTTGAACTCTTTCTTTAGTCACCTGACAGTCTACCTGAGGTGCTTCAGGGGCTTCAGCACCATGCTTGGTCCTCAAACTCTTCCATGTAAAGAGCTTCGAGGGACAGTTCTGCTGGAGCCTCCTGCTGTAACAGAGGATGCTGCTGCCTCCTGTAAGGACTTAAAGAGCACAGTGAACTGTCTCAAAATAAGAGAAGCCACCACAACAGATAAACACAGATGCAAAACAAGAAAGTGTTAATTCCAAGGCCTAAACGGAGGTGAAGGTTTGGAATTAGCACACTGGACAGAATTGCGCTGTGCAAACTGTGAGAAAGTGCAGCCTGGCAATAATAGAAAGCCAGACCTGATGAGGCATATCTGGGTAACCTGTCTGGACAAAAATTCCCACCTGCAGACTGTAAGCACACCAGACAAAACTGACCATGGCAAGGTGTGGAAAAGGGAAGTAAGTCCTTATACACATGCTAGCCCACATTGTGGGAATGGCACCCCCATGAATACTTGGGGCTTGGACTGTATAAATGTGGTACCCCAGAAGCACAACTTTGGGACCCCCACCACCAAGCAAACTAGAATGAGTGAAGAAGGACTAGTGGGACGCGGCAGGGATGCACGTGATAGTGATCTGTTTACACAATCTCTCTCTCTCTCTCTCTCTCTCTCTCTCTCTCTCTCTCTCTCTCTCTCTCCTTCTCTCTCTACCTCATATTTACTGTTAAATAAAATCTATACTATTGACTTTGGGGCATGGTCTTGTTTGCATCTTAATTCGGACAGGGGTATCTTTTAATAATCACATCCTAACACCTCCATGTATCCATCCTGGTTCTCTGCTGGAGGCAGCCATCCTGCAGCAAGGCTGCTGACGCAGGCTGCCTGTCCGGACTTTGCCTCTGAGGGTCGAAGCCTCCTATGAATTATCAATAAAGATGTGCTGACGCCAAGGCAGCAGCAAAAGAACTGGAGCAGCAAGACAAGGATTTGTGTGCCCTGCTGTCAGGTTTTGCTTGGCACTGTCCTCAGCAAAGAGTCAAGATAGATGTCTGGAGATGGGAGTATTTTGTGGTGGGAAGGCAAAAGAGCCGCGGGCCTTCCTGTTTGGTTACAGGGACCTCTGAAGTGGTCTTTGGAAAGTGATCTACAGCGCTTTCTGAAGTAATTTTCTGCAGCAGCTGGGCTTCCTGCTCCTCAGCTAAGGCTGAAGTCTAGTTCCAGGTGCTTCTACTGTGGCAATTTGGGTTAAAAAGAAACATTCTCTGTGATTTATAATAATCAGCTTAATTAAGTTTGGGTTGAAAACAACAGGAATGTTCCCTCTTAAGCTGAAGATGATGATTTGTTTTGGAAAACATTTTTCAAGCTTCCCATTAAGGGAGGGGAAAAAAAAGCAGTCTTCTAAACTATCTACTACAAAGTTCTTTAAATAGCACAATCTATCTCTCCTCTTAAATTAGTGGTCAGATTAAAAGTAATTCATCAAAACCAGTGGATTTACATAAGTATGTAGTATAAGAAAGAGGAAAACTAGGTCCAGAGTTTCTGAGAATACTTGAAGTTCAAGGCAAATCTGGATAGTCTAAAATCAACCACAAATTTAGTAAGTTTCTAGTATTTAGGGGTTTGGGGTTTTGTTTGGTTTTTATTTTGGAATATCTCAACTGGAAAAGAGAGATTCTGTGGAAACTGCTGGGGATATTACATTCTAGAAAAGATTTACAAATTATTTTTGTGAATGTTACTGGGACTGACAGGGATGCTGGTTTCCTGCTCAGGGATGAATAGGAATAAAGATGTCTCTACAGACTAATAATTAGTGTGCTTTTGTGTATGATGAAGAAGAGAATGTATCTAACAACATAGGTGTGATTCTTCAGATAAAGATTTTTTTGATACCTGATTTTATTTTAAACTGACCCAGTGGTCAGGACTTCTGTTACTTTTTCTTATGACTTACATGTTTTCCTAGTATGGTTTTCCCTTGAAGTTGAGTGTTTGTTAGTACTTTTTCTTTTTAATTAGAATACTGATGTGCAGTTGCATAACTAAACATCCCAAGTTACATTAGCGTTTCCTACTGGTTTACATGGATTATTTTTTTATTTGCCCTTGACTTGTAATGAGCCTATGAGCTACAAGCTATCTTTGTGCCCATGGGCAGATCCTGATGCTAAAAGTAAAAGCTGACAGCTGTGGCCAGAGGGGGCTTTTCAATGCAATACAGTGTGGCTTTGCCAATAATTTTAATTTTCTAAGCAGACTTTAAGGGGAGGAGGGGGGAGCTTTCATTGTTGTGTCAAAAATTTAATGAAGGCATTTCTTTTTTATTCTTTTTCCTTTACATATGAAATATTTTGTGTATTTGTGAGAACACTGTGAAAATAAATCTGCAGTATTTAGACAGATGTAGTACAGAATGATTTCCTCATCTGAATTCAATGACTGCCTGCCTTGCATGGGTGGCAGTTGTCATAGTGCAATACTCCAGAAGTAAATTGTAGTACTAAAAAAACCAGAGCAATTTCAAGAAGTACTAGGTACTTGATAATATTCAGCTTTTTTGGAATGTTATATAAGTTACTGAACATGAATACTACATTTTAAAATAAGCAATTTTAATACACTTGCAACAAGTGCACCTATTAAGCAGAGCTCAAGAAATACTTCATGATAGTTAAAGAGCATCTCAGTCTTACTACAAGTATTCTAGGTGAGGAAGGAGTAAAACACAAGAAAAAAAATTATTGGAGGGATGAGTCTCAGTTGAATGTCACCATGGATTTTTCTTTTATTCCAAGTCACAAGCTGGGAAATCCATGAGGAGGATTAGAATATGGAAATCAGTAGTTTCCTGCACACTTACCGTTAAGACTGGTAGTTAGACATCAGTGCTTTAACTTTTTCTCAGTTCTGTCAAACTGCAGTAGATGTGAAAGCACGGGACATCTGTTATTCTCAAATGATAAATGTAGTACCTCAGTGATAATTAAGTTTTATAGGCTCAGATCTCAGATATATTGTTTTGGTTTTTTCTTATTTATGTTCTTGAAGCAACAGAAAACAGTAAAATTTCATCATTATCAGCACAGAGGCTGTGCTGTTAAAGTCTAGAAATTCGTGGTTAATACTGAAGATGAGCCGTGCCATACAGTGCTGAAAAATAGAACATCTTGTCAGCTGATACAGGAACTACAGGGAACATCACACTGCTTTTTGGGAATCCTTTCACTTTCTAGTCTCTGATGCTGTAGGGAGCAAGAGCCTACATCCTATTGTGTGTCATTAGAAATGCCAAAGGGTTGAAGGTTATTTGGAGGTGGAGTACTTGCTGTGCTTGATGTAGGAGAGTTCAACTGGGAGACTGCACTGGCCAAAAAGGTCTCCTCCTTTGTTCAACCACCCTGTTTCCTTGAAGTGTTTCCTGAGTGCTTTCTCCGTCTCTCTGTCTTTATACTTAAATTTCTCACTACCTAAATTTCAAAAGCTGTGGTGTTTGGTATTTGGCAACAATTTTAAAGTGGTTGACATTGACTTTGACAGTAACCTTGGAGAACTTAGAGGAACAGGATTTTTAGAGTGAGATGCTAAGAATGACTTAAAAAAATGCAGAGCAGTGTTCATAGTTCAGAGCAATTGTGCCTGAGAACTTCTCAGTAAAAATGCTGAGATGTGAATGGGTTTTTTCAATAATGCAAGAATTCTGCTATGTACTAAAGGCTTTGATTTTTAAGAAAACAAAGCAAATCCAAGAAGACCTTGGTTTTATGTAATCTGTTGTGCAGCCTTTGTCTTTTTTTTAATGCTGTTGAACAGCTCAGTATGAAATACTAGTTTTTGAGACCTAGTCCAGTTTGTCATCTCCCATGGTGCAGCCTTTACTCTTACAAGGATACCATTATGGATACAGGAGAATAGCATGTGGATTAAAAGTATCTCTCAAAAGTTGGAAGGCTATTTGGAAGTTGGCTAGTTGGAAGTCATTGGTTGCCTTTACTGAAACATTACCTCCTTAAGTGATGTAATTCATTACAGTTTGTTTGTACTGCTTGGCTTCGTGTCATTGGTCAAGGTGGCTTGTGAATCTGAAGGGCTGATCTAAAAAACCTTTGTATTGTGCATCTGGGAAGGAAAGCTGTGGGATCAGATAGCTCTGAACAGAGCCACATGTACTTGGCTGCTGTGTGATGATGCCTCCATCATCACATGGGCAACCCCCAAGCATGGTGGCATTTGTGTGCCATGGGAGGGAAGACAGTGGGTTTACAAGGCGCAGTGTGCTACCAGTTCTGTCAAGCAAGACTAATCTGTATCTGAGGAGATTAGACCTGTGCTCCACCCTCACCCGGAATGAAGGCTCAATAGCAATCTTCAAAGTCTTGAGTGACTTGAGATGAATTTCTTAAAAGTGCATTTTAAAAAAGAATAAAAAGCAAGTGTCAAAGCTGATCTCTATATTTAAGAAGGATCTTGCTATAGGACAAGCTTCCAGAGACTATCTCAAGTAGAAGATAGTCTACTTGAGATAGCCTTTTGAGAAGAAAAATTAAGTCTTAAGTCAAAGAGCAACTGTCTGTTTCACCCATAAGGGACAATGTAAAAAACCCTCATGTGAAGTCTTTTTATATATTTGGCTGAAACAATCCATTGTAAAGATAAAGAAGTAAGAAAAATGGGGGAGTCCTCCTCACCTCAGCAGAGGCTTGGAGTTGAAATACTCACAGAAGACAGATTTTGATAATTGCTGACCTTTTGCTGTCAGTATTTTCATCATGGAGAAGGTTGAGGATGGTTGTTTAACCTTTTATTTTCTTTTTCCTCTTCTTTTCTGCCTCTCTCTTTTTTTAGCCTCTATTAATCTAATGTTAAGCTTTGGAGAAGGGAAATTTTGTTGCTATCAGGTACTGTCTGTTCTTTGATAACAGCTCTTACTTTTTTGTCTTTATTTTCTGTGACTTAAAAAAAGAATCCAATGAGTGAATTCACAGAGAGACCATAATGTGCACATGCATCAGACTTCTCTTTGAATGTTACAGATACTGAGGCTATTTAAAGCAAATGACTTAAGAGGTGTGGCAGTGAGCTGATGGCCCTTATCTCTAGGCCTCACCTCAGTGTCAGATCCCATGGGACTTGGGTGTGCAGAATGTGTTCCATATGCCCAGCCACCATCCTGCCGCAGCTACGCTGAGGTCACATGCTCAAGGCACCTCTAATCATCTCCTGGCAGCTCCCAGGATGGTAACAGCAGGAAGTGTATGTGGTTTATTTTGGTCCTGTGACTTGGTCTCTGGCCACAGAGCAGAGATAGGAACTTAAAAGGACTGCATGCCTCCAAGAGCCTGTAACGGGTGTGATTTAAGAAGTTATCTGAAGGTGACAAGGTTTTCCATAAACTACAGTATATGGATTTTGGCTGTACTTTCTGCTAGGCCTATTATTAGTTGGTAGTCATTATTGTTTCATCCGTTAAGTAAAGTTAAAATGTAGAAGTGAAATTTTCAGTCAAAAGTGAAGCAAAAATTAGGACTTCAAGGGAAAAAAAAGCAGTGCAGATTTAAATGCTGAATACTTTTAAAGGCATTGAGTAGCTGAGCACGTTTCTCTGGGTGTCCTTTACAGCTAGAAGAGGAAGAATTGGGGTCAAATCCTGCCATGCTGGATGAAGTTCTCATTTGTTTCTCCACTGGCACAGTCTATAAGACATGACAATCAAACATGCAAAGGTGACACAAAAAAGTACTGTTAAAAGAAATAACATAACCTTAAGGTGGAAAAAAATCATAACAGTGTGAGCAAAAGTCTCATGCTTCCGATTTGTTTGCCTTCTATGTAAAATAATGTAGATCTAGTAATTTAAAGTTACCAGACATTAATAAAAAGAATCTTTGGTCCTTAGGTGGTTAGACCTGACATGCAATCATCTGTATCATTTGACTACTAAATTAACCTAGTGATTAAAATGCCTAAAGAAAATACTTACAGGGAAGGAGAGCACTACACCAAGGGTATAGCACCCTGGAATTTGTTACTTTTATGTACTAATACCAGGAATTGTGGCAGTTCTGGTACTGGGATTGAATTTTTTAGTCATTGGAGACAAATGACATTTTCGCATGTGCTGGATTTTTTGCCTTTACAGATCCAGGTTACTGCTGAAAGACAAGGGAGTTGGATGGGCCTTAGCATGTTGCTTCTTATATGAGCTGAACACTGTTGATTCTGTAGAGCCTGCCCCATGATGTTCCATGCCCTAAAAAAAGGCTCCACTCTCCATTTCTCAGTGCTAGACCTGTGAACCACTGGCAAGTGTAGTTCACAGGTTTGATATAGAATTAATACATGAGACAATTAATGTGTCATTGCATTCAGTCCAACTTGGTCTTCCTTCATCTTTTGCACTCCCTGAGAGCAAACAGACTCAAGTTGGCCCACTTACTTACCAGCTGAAGCCTAAAGAGGGATGTGGTCAAGAAGGAAAGTTGAGAGGAGGATGTCACGGGTTTAAAGCTCTTTCATATTTTTCCAGACAAAATTTTGTTAGGAAGGACCTTTGTGGTGATGCTTTTTTTGTTTGCAAAGCTCTTGGACAATGACAAACTTTGGGTAGTGCAGGCTATCATTATCACCATCTGTGGTCTAACCATTGCACAGTACGCATATTTTGTGATTTCGTCTATAATCTTCTGACAGGACAGGGCTGTTGAAATGCCACATAAAGTTCATTCCATCTTTTTTACTAGTTAGCTGAATTTTCTTCAAATAGGAGGTTTTGCTTTGTGGCAAACCTTGGAAGGCATTCTCTAGGGTTTTCTGTACATAAGAACTAATGACAGTGTTACAAAAATAGCCCCAAACTTCTTTGATTGAGTCATCTTGCTCCACTCCTCACTTGTTTTCAGAGTAGTTGCACGTAGGCAGAATTGACCTTTCTCACTTAAGTTTGCACCATGCAACAAGAGGCTCTGGAGTTACTTTAAGGGCTCTCAAATCTGTCTTCCCTGTGGTCCCACTGTATTCCTACCCTGCTGAAAACAGGACCCAGCCCTACCCCTCTGCACATTTTCATCTTGCTTTCCTAAATGCAGACCCCAGCATTGCTTTTGCCACAATTCCTGCTGCTTTCTTCCTCTTCTGTATCCCTAACTTGACAAACCAGAAAGACCTCATCTTTTCAAGTGCATACCTCAGTACCCAAATGCACCTTTGCCTTCACCGTTGTTGGAACAGTACTCTCCTGCAGGAAGAGGTTACCATTGTCACTTAGCAACTGAGAACTTCCTTCTTCATATGCTTAAGTGGTGGCACATCCAGAAGGTGGAAAATTGAACCCTACCGTCCATTGCTTGTGTATGCCAAAAACATTTGTAGGTGTAAGGTGCATGTTCCTAGTGCTATTAGTTTGAATTAGATCGCACAAACAGATCTACCTTTCCATTCTTGTACAGCCTTCCCATTCCTTGTAGACAGCCCTGTCACGTGTGTAATGTTGGGATTTGGGCATCAGGCCCATGAGAGGTTTGTGTGCTGAGAACTGATCATCTCTTAAGACTCACAGTAGAGCGGGGGTTGGTTTTAGTTCTTTCTCAAGAGTTGTAGTTAAATGATATGTTCAATAGTGGAATTATTCTTAACATGACATGATGTGCATTCTTGAGTATGTAATGAAAGACCGGAAGTGCAGGGATTACACAGCAAAGAGGCATAAATGGTTCTGTGGGAATAATGAGAAGTTATGCTGCAGTTTTCTCCTGCTCTTGGGATGTGGTGCAAGACCAAAGTTAACTTATTTTCTCATAAACTCTGTAATCCAGCAAGTTACTTAAATGTTTGTGGTTTTGCTTTGTAGGATGCCATTCCACAGGATGGCAGTACTGAAAGGGCTAAACTCATTCTTAAAGTGAGATTACAGGGTGGGGATAAGTGGTGTCAGTTTAAAAATAGACAGGGAAATTCACTCTCCACTTTCAATTTTGTGATAATGATAAGGCTAACTAGACTTTGAAGTCAGACTATTTTAAGTTGGTGATTTACTGACTGGTTGATTATACTACAAAGGTATCCAACAAGACCAAGATACTACAAGTTTTGAAAAGTTTTTAGTTATTAAACGCTGTACCTTTTTACGGTACAAATGAGGTGCAGAAGTCCAACCACCTTCCTGCTCAGTTCAAACCTGATGTTTTAATAAATCTGGGTTTGGGTTTGCAGTTGAAGTCTCTTCTAATGGGCTAGAAAGAGTTGGGCAGCAACTGTGGGGTGAAGGCCTGAGCACCAGCCCATGGGGGTGCACTGGCAGAGTCGCAGGAACAGGCAGTTGCATTTTGGCTGCTTGCTGTTGCAGCAGCTGGATCCATTTAGCTGGGTACTCTCCCTCTGTCTTTCTGGGGAAAAAAAAAATCCACTCAGATTGCAACTAGAAAAAAAGTTAATGAGCTCATATGTTAGGAATGAATAAATGTCCAGAAGAAGTTTATACTTACAGATGTTATGAGCGTCGGTAGCTTGCAGGGCTACTTACCAGGAAGGGACCTCTTGGTCAAATGCCAAGGCTAAAGTGTTAGAAAATGAGTTGGTTTATCTCTTCACCATTTGTCATGCTCATTGAACATGTAGGTTTATTTTTTTTTTATTAACTGCCTTGCAAGACCCCTGTCCTCCCATATTTTTCCATTCCCAACCCCCCTGGCCCCTTCCCAGCAGTTGTGGGTTTTTCTTTTATTTGTGGACCAAAAGGGTGCTAGAGGATTTTTAAATAGCTTCAATAAAAAAAACCAAAAAATCTGGATACTTGCATTTAATTAATGGAAGAATAATATATGTACTGTAAACAAGGAGTTCTTTCAAGATAAATCTTGTCAGTAGCTACAAAAATTATACTGAAGGAAACCTACTCTTTTAAGGCTCAGCATGGGAGGGTTATCTTTTGGTAGAACGTCGAAGGTGAGTTGCAGAATATGTTAACAGTTTGTCTTCATGTCCCTTCTGCACACTGGCTAACCAAAATGTACAGAGAAAGTTTTTGCTTAGCCCTTTCAACAAAGTATTACCTCAGAATGGGACATTAGTAAACACTGATTTTTAACTTTGTGCCGGTGGGCTAAAGAAGGAAGGCGTGTTAGGGTGTACGTAGTTTTAGGAACATGTGTTGATCATTGTACATACATAATTGTCTCTGGCATGTTTTTATTTCATAACAACTAGAAATTTACAAACAAACAGAATTTCCTTTACAATAAAAGATCATTTTCTTAAAACTAATTCCTAATTAATGATGAAAAATAAGGATTCTTGTTGAGTTTCTTTTATTATTTTTCACAGCTATATTAACTTGAGAAATGATAGAAGGTGTAATTTTTTTAATGACTTGTATTTACAAAACTGTAAATACAAGAGCTGTTTTGTTTTGTTGTTTTTTTTTAAGTGAAGCTTATTTGAATTCCGTTATGGTCATTTTGACACCAAACTGTGCTTTCCACATTTATGTCAGCTGTTTGGACCTAGGTTAAAGCTTCTTGCTTTCCATAAAGTTTAGAGCTTTTGATTGTTTTAAGGCAGTGACTTAGTATCCAAAAAGGAGGTGGCCAAAATGGTGTGCTATGTCATATTGGAATAACTGTTTTTTAAATTTCTTTTTCAGAGAGCAAACTTGAAATACATAATGTTAGCTCAGGAAAACAAGGATCTATTTGACTGAAGACCCTCCCTCCATGCTTTCTTCTCTTTTCCGTTGCAAATCAGATAATCTCATTTCTGATGCTGCTCAGACTTCCATAACATAAATCTGAGTAGACTAAATGTTCAGCTGCATCTAATGACTTCTGTGTACTTTTGAACCGACTGCATAAATGATATAGTAGAAGATTCATGCACAAAATATACAAATGCTGAGTAGCAGTAAATGGGGTTTGTGGATGGAATTCACTCCATGCAGATGGCCCATTTAAGATGCTTCTACTTGACAACCTCTGCCAGAGGTACGTTTATGGGAGGAGGGAAGGTAGTAAAAGGATGAAATGTAATCCTGGGACTGTCTAAAAGGACAGGCTGTAAGTAAGCATCTTACTTGACAGCCTGTCCAGGATTTGTCGATCAAATAACTGGGGTGTATATCTTTCTTGTAGTTTTGCATTTGTTTTGGAGGCTGCAAATAAACATTACTTAATAGAAAGTAAAGTAAAATAATCTGAGTTTTTCTTAAGAACTTGGTTGTTAAAAGCGGGCAGCAGTCAAATTAAGGATTGATCACATGGTAGTCTGAGTGCCACCCCTCAAAGAGGGTAAAATCTAATTGCTATCTAGTGTGTGGAGCCAAGGGACACTGTATTGAATAAAGACATAAAATTAGACTCCAGGAAAGGAAATGTAAATTTTGTTTACTGTGCCTAAATTACAGGGAAAAGTCAGAGGGGCTGGTCTGGGCAGGATGATGGCAGGGCTGTTGGGGAGCCCTTTGGGATGGCACCCTATCATAAAAGTGGCAGGCAGAAATGATTACCTTGTTTAAATAAAATTGACCTTAGAAACATTTTTTTTCTTTAGGAAAAGGCATCATATAAATCTGACATTATTTGAGACCCTTATTTATATTTACCGCTATTAAGAGATAACAATCACATTTAGAGGAAAGTAATTATGCTTTTCTCCTTCTAAACATAATTACTGTAAGAAGCAACATCAAAGGTCAGTGTTACCAGAGCACTCTTTAGGATTTTTGAACAAGCTATTTCCAGTTAGGAGGCTACGTACAGTACCTAAGGGGTGGCTTTTTTAAATAGAACCCCTTACGGTGGAGGGAAACCTTACAAAAGGTATTGTAATGGCCTTTTATCTAAAATTGGAGACTTTCTCAAGCATCGTAATATTTCAAAGAATGGGACTCATTCTAGATGTTTAATTGAAAGCCATGCTATGTGCAGGGCTGAGACAAAGTATTAACAAAGAGTCAACAGAGGATGTTGTATTCTGGTCTCACCCTAAAGTCAGTGTCTGTGTGTGTGTATTCTGAAAAACCTGTATATAAATGTGGCATTGTACTTCCCAATGTATTGTTCAGCAGTGAGATCTACATCAAATATGCTTACTCTGCAAGTTTAATTATGTTCCCTCTAATTGCTAGTCTTGCATTTTCAGTCTGGAACCTAAGTTTAAAGTGCATTTTTTCTTTATCATTTTCAATATTAAAACTTATGTGGATTCAGCTAAACTTTTATTTTTGCAACTGTAGTCCTGCGAAGTTTGCCCAGTGGTGCTGGTGTGGCTGTATTGTAAGAGATACACTGTATACTTAAAAAATAAAAGAAACTGTTTTTTCCTGGTACTTACACAAACCTTCCCATCACCCTCCAAAAATAATTTTATTTAACGCTCGCATAGGTGTATTGGCTTTTTGCATTTGGCTCACAGTTTATAATCAATGCATAATTTGTTCAGGAAAGCATCTTTGTGGATAGGATGCTGTAATGCCATTCTTTGTCTTTCCTTTTGTGTATGTGTGTCTTCATCGTTATGAAGCACGTATCCAGTGATGCATTTGTTTGTTTAGTTGTTTGGGGTTGTTTTGTTGGTTTCTTTTTTTCTTAGACAATTAGGTAACTTTTCTTATTGCCAGTTAATTTTGATAGATTTATTTTTGTGTCTCCCTCTGTAGTAAATCTGAGAACCACAGACCCTTTCAAAGACCAGATATAAATTTGCTCTCCTGGAGCATCGATGTTGCTAATCTTGAGCTGTAGCAGATACTAATCCTTGATTTTGTAGATCAAGGCTTTCATAAGTGAAACATAGCCAAAAACCTGATCTTTTTCTTTTCCTGTGATAGCTTTTTGAAACCAATGCTAGATAGAAAGCCAATGTGAGGAAATTCCTACACAGAATTACATGAACTTCTGGGATTTAAGTCTTTCTGTCATGTGCCCTGTCTTACACTTGTTTGGCACATGCATGAATATGCAGGTTCAGCAGCCTTGCTGTTTTGCCTCTGCCCTGTTCAGTGCTGTCTCTGGAAAGTGGTTCATAAAACAGTTTTATGGATACTTTTCAGGTATTGATGTAATTCTTACTCAACACCTTGAAAAAGGAAAAAAGGGATGATGTTCATTTCTCTCACCTCTGTGGTAAACTGTTCATCCCTGGAGCATGTAAGAGTATTCTCTTCAGATCCGTCTGGGGAAGGAGGTGGGGTGTTGTTTTATGGGTTTGGTGTTGTTTTTTTATTCAAAAGTTGGGGGTTTTTTCATGTTTGAGAAGGATTCTCTAAGGGCTTTCTTATTTTACTATTCCTGTTTGTGGTTTTTATTAAAAAAAAATAAAACCAACTCTCATTCATGTGGCCAGTAATAGTGCTTCCTAAATCCATGTTTTATAATTCCTGCTGTACCAGCAAAGCCCATGTGGAAAACCAACAGAATTGCAGAGAAGAAAACAAATCTGCAGGTGAATAACTCACATAAGTTGCAAAGAGCTGTTCCCACTTGCAATGCTGTTTTTCTCCAGAGGTGGTGCAAGGTTTTGGAAGTTGAGAGAGTCAGGGGAAGTGCTACTTCTTTTAACATAACTGTGGTAAGTGAATCTTATTAAAGGCTCTTACTCTGCTTCCATTGTTCTTATCTAGACAAGCTGGTGCACTTGTGGTACCCTCATGGGTCATGCAGCCTTACAGAATTCCTCCTCCTCCCTAATCTGTGTCCTTCAAATACTTTGCAGATAATATCATGCCTTCCTCAGTAGTTGCTTAGTCAAGATACAGGCTATATTCAGCTCTTTAATCATCCAGCATTAATTGCTCTTGCCAGGCTGCTTCTTGGGTTTGTTGCTTAACTTCTTTGGTTTGTCTTTATTCTTCTCTTTCTTAGACTTGGACAAACAAAGGGGTTTAGGGTGGTAGTTAGGGAAGATAATAGTATATATTAAACCTATATCACTAATTATCCTACCTTCAGTCTTTCTGAATGATATAGCTATGTGTTCTTTTTTTTCTACTTTAAGTCATTAGAAGGGGAAAGTCATCTCTAGTATTACTGGATTGACTTAAAAGGGAGCATCAGCATCATGTAGATGCAGTGAACGTAAGGTGGATTTTTTTGCTGTTTGGGAAATTGGTTTAAAGAAGCATAGCAGCTTAGCCATACTCCACTTGTCAGAGAGGTCATAGGTTTGTAGTCCTTTTGTAGCTGTATTTTCTTGACCTGGTAACCCTGAGTCACTTTGTGTGTTTGAATGATGTTTTTAAAACAAAGATCAAGGAACAGTTGACAGAAAGAAAGAAAGGAGTTGTTACAAATATGCAAATGATGACAACTCTTATTCTAGTGAGAACTGGTAGAATTTTTATAGCAAGTTACAGAAGAAATATGTATGACTTACTGCCAGACATTTTATGTGAGACAATTAAAATTATTTAGCAAAGCTGGGTATCTGAAACAGAATCAGAAAGCAGATCAGTCTGGGGAATTGTCCCATCTGGCAACTATCTGCAGGAAATTATTGCAACCAAGAATGATTTTTTTTTCTTTCCCCCAAATTATATATGCTTTTCCAAATTTAACAGCTGCCCTTTAAAAAATATGTGGTTTGAGTTTCATTGCCCCCACTGGGTGCAAGTAAGGACCATTGAGGAAAGACAGATCTCCAGACTGAAGCAAATAAAAGGATTATTGCCTTCCAGAATTGTTATCTGATAGGTAGAACCTCTCAATCTCCGATTTTTTTCTGGTACAGTGGATATTTAAAAAAAACCCAACATCTAAAGGCAGAATAAGCAACAAATATAACAGGATTTGAAATGCATTGAGTAATCATGACTTCCTTGTCTCTACAACCAGCTGCCTTGTATCAGTTCTATATCTCACTTGTAATGAAGATAGCTATTTAATTACTATGTTTGCTGTTTCTTGTTTGTGTGTTTTGGAAGGTCTACTGAAGGTGTATTAAGAAGTTACCTTATCAGGACATTTAAGTTTGTTAGATGGAGAGGTACATGTCCTGTTTAAAATATTTTAGGCCTCCACAAAAAGGAAAAAAAAAATCCAACAGGTGCTTGCTTTCATCTGTTCTCTTTTTGGATGTCCTGATGAAAGAGATGATGACTGCGCATTTTTTCACCCCTCTGGAAACTAGCTTTTCGATTGGGGGAGGGGGGAAGAAAGTTGTCATTCCGGATATTCTTTATGAATATTTAACTTCTATCCTGAAATTATTACCCCTTTCCAAAATCTGTGTTTCCTTTCTTGTGACTTGCAATTGATAGATGAGAATGTATAATCATTGACAGGTAGCTTTCCCTCTGACAAACTTCACTGGGTGGTGTAGTACTTTACAACCTTGTTGATAGTACAGTTTTAAATGTTGTGTTCATCATAAAAGAATTATTGTTTTGGGTTTCTTTTAATGTAACTCAGCAGATACCACAGTTTATTGGAAATATTTTTCCCTATGTCTGGGACAAACTTGCTTGGATGTTAGAGGCTATTTATTTAATAACGAAATAGTACTGTTTAACAAAGAATATTCCAGGTAGCGAAGATTTATTTGCAAGCACACCCATTTTCTTAACACAGGAGATATTTTTAATATGCAATTCATTTGCCATATTTTGGCTTTCTCCAACATGATTATTTCCTTTTGTAAATCATTAACATTGTATTGTGTCTGCTACCACATGTAGAGTAGAACAATCCCTTATAGTAAGAAGATGACCGATTGGATTTAAATTTATTTCATCCAAAAACATTGGCTTCTGTATAACTGTGTATGTTCATACCTGAAAAAATCAATACTTAAGGAAATAATTTATATCATAGTAGATTAAAAAAACCCTGATAAGTGTGAACCCCATGAATCAGTATAGTTTCTCTGGAAGTTTGTATTTTAAGTTCAATATTTTCAAAATGAGAGTTTTTCTTTACTCTTTTTATAAAAATCATGGGCAGATCACTTCAGCTCTATGCTAACAGCACAGAGGTGGTGTCATGCACAGGGAACTGAAAAACCACAAAGATAAAAACCTTCCACAGAAGTTTAGACTAAGCCTCTGTGTTACAAAGACTAAATTCTAGTCTACGTAACTTGTCTACCTAACAGCATGACAGTCGCTTACTTCATGAAATAAAGACTCTGATATGCTTTAAGAAACCTCGAGGAAATAGTACTTTAAACTAGAGAAGGACCTTCTTGGAATCCCAGTTTTTTTCCTATAAAATAGTGGTGCAATTGTAGAAGTAGTTTATTGTGTTCTGTTCTTGTCCTCATGCTAGTGGAAGTCATGCTTAATTTTGGCCACAGTGAAAATACTTCTTTTTTTTGTCTGCATACTTCTAATTCTGAAATGAGCACCAGAGAGAGAACCATGTGTTATGCAGTATATTTCTCAACATCAGTCAAAACACAATGTTTCTGCCCTAGCTGTCCCTTCAGCACATACCAACTGTACTGTACCTGGTGACATGAGGAATTTTAGCTGTTGTGGTGGAGCTGTGGGACACTTCAGTTGTGACCCAGGATTTATACTGTGCTCTGCAGTAGTATGAAAACATTATTCAATGGAGTCCTATACTCATCAAGAAACATGTACTGCAGTGTGAATTCTGCTCTGAAGACAACAATACATTGCCTCTCTGAAAAGAGGTTTTGCGCGTCTCTGGTAGTATAATTAATCAGAAATGAAAATAAAGAACAAAAAGGCAGCCGTTCTATTCACCCTGTCCCAAGGTTTTGAAATAATTTATTTTTAAATGCCTTTAATGTTACATTTTAGACTTTTTCTAGTTTTAAGTTGGAGTCACTTCCAAAGCAGAGAAGTTTGCATGGATCCTTAATAAAAGCCTGAGATGAGGACCTTTAAAGCAATATTTGGGATTGATAAGTCCATCTTTATTTAATTTTGCCTTTAATGTAACTGTGGTGGTAAACTCCTTTGCACAATATTTATTACTATTTAACTATCATTGACATGAGAGGTAATGTTTTAAAAATGGATCTAGTATCCAGCTCTTGGACCTTGGCTCTATGGCTGTGTAAACACCTGCCAAATATCTTGCTGTGTATAGGAAAAGTGCATATTTCCTTGTTCCCAGAAATGGAAAAATGCACTGGCCACAGTTTTGCTGTTCAGAGCATTTGCACATTTTCTGCTGAAACCTTAATATGCAAAGATAAATTAATACCACAAAAAAAACCAAACAACAAAACACTGCCACTGATAGCCTTTGTCAAATGCTTAATTTAATCTACTTGAAGTTAATTGTGTTACCTAAAGAGAAACCTTATAAAGCAAAGACTTAAGGGGATAGGAAACAACACTGATGTTTCATTGAAAATTCTGATCTCCTGTAGTGTTGTGCTAGTGATGCACACGTTTTACACTGCTGTAAAATGTTGCATCCCTTATTTTGTGTCAGTTTGGCATTGGTGCAGCTGCACTGGGGCACAAATGCAAAAGAAAAGAATCTAACTGAGCAATTTAAAAAACCCTTCGTAGAGATGAGACCTTAAACTAGTTCTCTCCAACCTGAATTTTTGTCACTGTTCTTGTTCCTGTTGGTTGTTTGCTAAGTATAGGAACAAAAAGGCTTTTATATCTAACAAAGTGGAACCAGTAACTGAGAATTAAGAAGCTGGTATTTGGAAGAGCCGGGAGAAGAGTGGGCTTCCCATTTGAAGACATCTATTAACAAACCAAACCAAAACAAAGCACACAAGTTTCTTAGCAGTGTTCCATCCATCTTTATCCCTGTTTCAGAATCAAGTTTTCCGTAGACTTGCAAGTTTTCCTTTGGTAGACTGCTAAATAGATGACTGCATTGCTACATAAATTAAAGAGATTTGAGACTTAAATTGCAGAAATGAGTCCTATCTGGCATCTTTGTCTAACATTAAAATTTCATTGACCACGACTGCTAAATTCTAGGAGTAGATTCTTATTATATACAATTAAACTTTAAACAACACAACGAAGCAGGCTTTCATATTCAGTTTTCATAGTGTAGGAGAAGGTAAAATGCTCTCAGGACTAGTACAGCATGAAGCAATCTGAGTTTATCACATCATCCATTGATGTATTGTCAGTCTGCCAGGGTTTTCTTCATAATTCAGTTTACTTGCATAAATAATGTTTGAAAAATGTTAAAATGATAGAGTAGAAAATAATGTGGATAAAATCAATGTTAAGGAAACCAAATTTGGTATTATCAAAATCCTTTGCAAATACTGAAGTAGAGAATTATGCATAGCTTTGTTGGTCAAGCTTTTTATTTGTACTTTCAGGAATAGAGTCATGTTATCTATGGTGCACCTTAAATACTTTGTGGGTAGAAATACTATGTATGCCATTTCAATAATATTTCTTCCAGGCAACTGTGCACTTGGAATTTCTGAGAAAACATAGTACACTTTAACCTGAACCTTATACTCTTAGCAAGCAGAGCGGTCTCAGCAGCAAATTGCCATTTCTGTGCTGTGGTGGTGTGGTTATATTGGGGGAGAGGAATTCTGGAGACAATTTTTCTTGTTTGGTGTATGTTTTTATTAGCAGTTTCCCTCCCCCTTGTCTTTTTATCTGCCCTGTGTGCTTCTCCAGTAAAAATGCATTTTACATGCAAATGATGATAATCAACCTTTGCAAATCCATTTGACTCAGTTTGAAAGGAGCAGAACTGGAATGACTGAGGAAAGAGGAACAGAATTCTTGACAAACTCGTGTTATGTACTTTTTGATATGTTGTCTTTTTTTCTATATTTACATGTAAAGAAAAATAATGTATGGGGGATATGGAAAACCACATATCTTTTTGTGGTTAGGTTTAAAGAGACTCTAGTGATTTTACTAAGATATCCACGTTTGACTAATCCATTCTTTGATTGAGAACTTACATTGCTTCTGCAAGCAATTCAATTTACAAACTTAACTCATTACCAGTATTTTTTCAAAAGAGGATTAGTTTTAATATACTGTGATACACTTAAAATGTTTTCTTTATATGGTAAATTTCTTTGAAAAGTGCATTTAATAAGCCATTAACATGGAAGACTAAAATAGGACATCAAGAAAATGAATGTTTGACAAGCATGATTCTTTAAACGTATATTGTTTTTTCTTTTCATATGATTATAAAATTAAAAGTGCTCTTAGTATAATTCAATTCAACAAATGGTGCTTTTAACCAACTGAAAAATAATCACTTTTTCTTTCTACTAAGCAAATTAAATATTTTTACCAAGCAACTAGATTATTAGCTTAATGTGTATCAGTCATTTTGACTGACATGAGAGGAAAAAAACTGTGTATGTTTTAATTAATATATTCAATCTATTGTAACCAAAAAAACCTGTAAAAGTCTATGCAGTAAATCATATTGCGTAAATTTTGTAGTATAAAAACTATGATTTTTGTCTTAGTAGCATAAGTTTGTTTAAAAAGAATGATACAGAGAGTAGAAGGTAAGTCAGAACAACTTAAAATTAGATGCCATGAGTGTTTAAGCTGTTCTTCGTGACATTTTTGGAGAGGCTGAGTTCAAAGTTAGCAGGTAGCTGCAGGTAAGGGGACCATACTGACACAGAGTCGAATCTATGAAAGTGTCCATCCGAACTGGATTTCAATATTAATAACTTAGTCTGAGATTTTTTTTGTTGTCACTACTTTGTACTTAATTGAACTACAGATAAAAATGGGTAGGTAGATGGGTAACTATTTATGTGTCACTTGACATCAAGCATAATAGTTAAACATTAGAGAAACTACTCTTCCTAGAGTTAGTTTGGAAAAAAGAGTATGTAAAACCAATGTTACAACAAACACATAGAATTACTTTAATGATTAAAAAGATAATTTTCCATCTTTACTGCATTTAGTAGCCCACAAAAGAGTTTTTCATTTTCTGTAAAATCAAGCAGGCAGGCCCAAGACTGTGAAGTACCATAGGAACCTCTTCTTTCTTGCGTCCGTTTTTAGTTGAGTGGATGTGTGGAGGCATCTGTGCTATGCAGGTGGAAGGGCCCATTTGAACTCACTTCCACAATTCTGGCACCTTATGTGGACGTGGAAGAACAAAGTTGTCCAAGACTCTGTAATGTACCTGGTTCTGCTTAGGCTGTTTTTATATCTTCCTGCTTATAGTAACATATTAGTATTTACATAGTACATGCAGTGTCATCGTTGTCTATATAGTTTTTAAAGCACAATGATGAAAATATAATAGAAAAACTTGCTTTGTCTTTTGGGATGATATGTCAGTATCTTTATAAGTTTTGTTTATTTGTTTTGTATTATTGTGGTTCAGTTTACTGGATCGGTAATAGTTGCTGCTTTCATGGAGTGAGAAACTCAGTTTCTTTCTTATTATGTTTTTGTGCATGCTTTTGTTCCTGCTTTAGTTGTTTTCTTTTGATACCCTTGGTTTACCTCATGACATCTTGGTGGTTCATCTTGGATCAGCAGCAGAACTGCTTTATCATGCTTTTCTTTGGGCAGATGCACAGCCCTT
The DNA here is from genome assembly GCF_003945725.1 of Corapipo altera. NCBI lineage: Eukaryota > Metazoa > Chordata > Aves > Passeriformes > Pipridae > Corapipo > Corapipo altera. The sequence continues at coordinate 3,775,252 of NW_020884879.1, read as the reverse complement.
TGTGCGCCTGCCTTCCAACTTTCATCCTGCCTTTTGTCTCTTTGGTGTGGAAATTGATCCCTCCTAAAGGGCACCGTCAAATTCAGCCAGGGATGAAAGGATACCCTCCCAAAGCTGGAGGAGAAAATCAACGGATCCCTTTTTCAGCATGGCTGCATAGCTAAAATATTAAAGCTGGTGGCTCTGTGTGTGCCATCTTAAGAATTTGTCAGTGTGAATAACCCCCGACCCTCTGACTGTATGCAAAGCAAGGCCTGAATAACAGCTTTGTGCTGGAGGAACTTAATACAGGGAGCAGGACTAAAAGCCGGGTTTCATTGGTTATTTTGGACATTTAGCATTCAAGTCTCGTAAAAGAAAAGCTCGTTATGACTCAGTTCCGTTAATTAGACGTAAATTACTGTCTTTAGTGCTTTAACACAAAGGAAGGTAAGGGGAATTCTGCTGGACCAGAGGATACAGAAATTGTAATGAGATGAGGGCATAGGCTGGGAAAGGGTGGCTGAGCACAAGCCCCCATTGAGCTCAGGGGGCTCACACTGAATTGTGCGTGTGCAAGGACTGAAGTCAGAATAATCACTTTTTAACCTCCACACAGATTTGTTGTGTTTCATTCCAAGATGACCAGTGTGGCTGACTCTAAATGATGTGTTGAACAGATGTAGTTCATCTAGTAAAGATTTTATCTACTGCGGAAAGCTTTAAGCAATCTCCGTTTTAAAAAAGGCGATTAGCCTTTAATTCTTAAAAGTTCAAAGGGACATCTGAAGTATTCCCTGACTTCTCATGGTCCTGGGATAGCCCTGGACTTCTCATAGTTTTTATCATCTCTTTATCGTGTACAGGCTAAAAATATTATGCCTGTTACATGTGTCTAGCATACACTGTCCTGAAAATTCTAGTTTAGAAGCAGAATTGTAAAAGCATTATAGAACTAAATGAATATACATGTATCTCTGTTCAAAAAGAGGTAATAATTTGAGTTGAAGCTAACAATCCTTACATTAAATTCTTGTGGTTTTTTTCCATTGCTTGCAAAATTAACCATTTATAAAATGTATGACCTAAAAGATGCTTTAATCCACTAAAAATTATTTCTGAAAAGCATTTTGCAGTTTGGTTTGTTGGTTGCTTCAAATTGAGAACTGAAAGGATTGTTGTCCACAGTGTAAACATGGGAATATTTATTGTCCACCTTGGTAGTAAAGAGCAATAGCCACACTCTTTCCTCTTCACTTGGGTTTTGTCCAGTGGTAGCACTAAACAAGCCTCTGACTTAACAGTTGTTTTAGTTTTGTCCTCTCTAGAGTTGAATTCAGAAGTAATATATTGGAATAATGTCTTGATGATCAGAGGCAAGACAATGGAGTAGTCAGTTTTGAGAGACTGAAAGAAATGGGAGTACTTAAAGCAGCATTTCATTTGTTTTTGAATGTTAATATCTAGTAAGGAAAAACTAGTTGTAAGGAATTAATGATGGGGCAGGCTCATCACTAGAAGATAAACGTGTTGAATAATTTTTATATTACTGCACTGTTATCTGTCCAGCTGTTCAATGAATACTTTTTAGAGCCAAACAGTAAATCTTTCTGTAACTTTTATGCTGTTTCTCTGAGAATAGTTTTCTGTTCTTCTGGTAATAATGTCAGTAAGCATCTAGGCTGGTTATATGTGGTGAAACTGGGATTTTTGGTCTTGCCTCCTGATGTTTAGACTCTGTGTTCAGCAAAAGAGCCATTGAAGTATTAATAAAGGCACAAAACAGCAGGTTGCTTAGCACCATTCAGAAGCCAACACAGCGAGGGGTGGGGGGAAGGTAACAGGAGAACACAGATGGACTTGTAAGTAAATATCAATGAAATGTAATTTCAGGTTATTTTTGTAAAGAAGATGGAATAGAGGTTAAAACATATAATGAAATGGTCAGTTTGGGCAACTGACACCTAATGTATTACAGAATATATAAAAAGGGTTTCACAGTTGGAATGTCACATTTGAAATGCAGGAAGTGCAAATGTTATGTTTCTGTGAAGGCTCTTAGAGCAAAAGTATGATCTGTTCCATTCCCAGTAATTCCTTTTGGGTTTATTTTTAATTGATACTCATTTTCTAACCCTTGAACTACCTTTGAAGTAACAACCTAAAAAGGACAGAAACAGTTTCACAAACTTTAATACTGCAGAGGCAAATCAGACCCTCAGGCCCATGCTTATCTGCAGGCATATTTGCTCTGTAACTGCTAAGGGTGACTCTGACAGCAGCTGTCTTGCAGCTCCGCTGTTACAGAATTATAAAACATAAACTTGTTCTGAGGTGTCCTAGAAAAGCAAAGCCATTTCTTTGAACAAAGTGAATTCTTTTGTTCTTATCTCAAACTGTTGGGCTTGTAAATCCCATTTTAGCCTCTTCAGTTACTTCAGCAAGTGAATAGGGAAACATTGCATTCTTCACTGTGCAGTCTTATTCATTAAGTGTGGTCACTGTAAATCATCATCAGAGTGACAATCTGTTAGTGACAGGATGGAAGATACCATGTTTGCCCATGCAGCTGGAAGAGTGTAACTATTACCACTAAAGGTCATTTCTGAATGAATAAGGAATAGTGGATATTTATTGTAATAGCAGTTTTTGCATGACCAGTGTTAAATGTTTCATTGTCCAAATTGTGAGAATGTTTTCTACAGATGGAAAGCATTTTTTCTCATTTCAATACAACTAGCTAAGAATAGCCTTATGGATGTTATTGATGTGATTCTTGTTTGTTACAAGACAGAATTCTACACTGATTCTTTCTGCTCAATCAGTTTACCATATAGACCATTTAGTAAAATTCTTATTAAATGAGAAATCTTATTAACTACATAAGTAATTTGAGAATCAAGTCCTGGAGCAGGCCTAGGAGCCTTGCTGGAACAACCTGTGTCCTTCATGTCCCACCTTCGGCATCATCTGATTCTAATCTAATACACTGGAGCACGTAAAACATAAGCCTAGTTAAGTCTGTAGTTATCAGGTTTCTGTCTGTGGAAGGGTCAGCCTGGTACTTAACTCCTGTGTCCTGGCATGTTTTTCTCCTTCCTGTTAGTAAGTGGAAGAACGACTTTAGAAGAGCTTGAATCTAAGTAATTAGGAGTAGGAATAGAATAAATGAGGAAATGTTTAAACATAAAAGATTTCTTCCTTAGTCTTGAAGCACAAATAGCAGGGACACCTGTCTCATACATAACTAGGATGGACCTCCTTCCAAGCAATGAATCGTCTGCAGTTAGATAGTCTTTGAGAGTATGTGATTTCTTCTGCCAGCCTGTCTGAAGAGCCCAGCTTCCAGCTGCTGATTTTGCTCCCTATGTCTGTGTGCATACCTTACTTCAAATCTCAGACATTTTCAAAAAGAATAAATATTCCTTCTCTAAAGAAATAAATGTCTTCCTTTAAGATTGGCTTTTATAAGTCTAAGAGTGCCAGACTGTGTATCTTTGTTAGCCAGAGTTCAGCAACTGGTACTTTTTGGCCTCAAGTTGTGCCAGGGGAGGTTTGATTGGATATAAGGAAAAAATTGTTCACTGAAAGTTTTCTCAAGCATTGGAACAGGCTTCCCAGGGCAGTGGTTGAGTCACCATCCCTACAGGTGTTTAAAAGACGTGTAGATGTCATACTTAGAGACATGATTTGGAGGTGGACTCAGCAGTGTCCATTAATGCTTGGGACTCAATGATCCTAAAGGTCTTTTCTAACCTTAACAGTTCTATGCTTTTAAACCTTGGTGGGTCCTAATTGGGAAGTGCCTTTTTGTAGTTGCCTAAATTCATGTTTCATTTGACTGCTTGGACATTTTGAGAGAAACGGTATGTTTTCAGTAGCTTTGGTGTTCATGTAAGGTCTTAGCAACACAGAGGGAAGAAATACCTACAAAGATTCAGAAAATTGGAGAAAACTTTATGGCATCTTTTACCCCTCATACTTGATTTCCCTTTGTAATCGCATGTCCCTTTTTTTTTCCGCAAATATATGAATTGGAAACTACACACCATCTTCTAACTGACCTTTCCTCTCTGCTCTTTAGTCTTAATAGCTTCCCTGCCACCATAGCACTGTGAGTTTGTACCAAGAGAGAAGAAGAAGCCTCTATGAAATGTAACCTGTGCTCTTTGGGGAATTGTTGCTTGTGTGCAGTGCTTAGCAGCACAATTCCAGGTTTTAAACTTCAGACATACATTTGAGAGATATCTTACAGGTTGTAGAAACCAGAGGAGAAGGTAAAGTTAACATGAGTCTGTTTCTATTTGAGCATTTGCAAGTTTGAGTGAGGGTTTGTGAGGCACTTTACTGGGAGTGGAGCAGGAGCTGGTGGCACAGTGTGCTGCGGACTGCTGAGAGCCAGTGAGGAAGCACAGTCAAATGGCAAGGAAGCATCCCTAGCCACCCAATGAAACTAAATACATCACAGGTTAAAGACAGTAGGAACCTGTTATTTTTATCTGATTCATTGTTCTAAGAATTGCATTGTAATGTCTCCTTTTTAGTGTTAGCTCTTCTCTGCTTCCAGCTGGCACATCTTTTCATATTAGGCCTTATGCCCTTGTTTTGCAGTCTTCCACTGTTATTTCTACTGCTGTTTCATACTTAGCTCATCACAGTTTTCTTCAATGGCCTATTAAAGCTTCCCTCTGGATTCTTCCTGCTTGGTTGGACACCACTCAACAGTTTATGGGAAGCTTTTTGTTTGTGCCCGCCAACTGCAGCGCAGACTAGAGAAGACGTTACTCGTTGTCGAGTGGCAGTGCTAATTGCGACCCACACTGGGGGTGGGTGAAGGCTATTTTGGATCCAGTGATAGGAGCCTTTGCTAGGCCAGCTGGTATCCATTCAAGGTCAGGTCTTGTGTATGAGTCCCCAAGGGGCAGGTATACATATATCTAGCTATAGCTCAGTGGAAGGATTATATCAGATCAGAGACTTTTGAGAGACCTGTCACCCTCAGACACTAATTCTCATCTAGACTATTTACCTGTAGGCAGTCTCAGCCTCAGAACTGTAAACAAATATTTCAGTCATTTTTTTCCCTCTGGATATCTGTATGTATAAACCACTTCTGATCTGTACTGACTCATTCTCTCCTTTTCAGAGACACTGCCTAAAAACAGGCTCTTATTTCAGTCCAGTTAATTTTATTTAGGACAAATCTGCTTCACTGTAAGGTTATAACTTTTTATTAAGAAAAACCCCACCAAGCAACGACAAATATCACAAAAAAAAGCTTTATTCCACCTTGTAGATGTCTGTTCTTTGACTTTATGGACATACTTGCGTAGGTGGATTAAACATTTTTTTAAAAATAGACAATATTGGTGGAGTGTGGGCTTTTTTCTTACTAAAACTGGTGTCATTTATTATCAGCAACGAATGTATTTGTTGGGTACATGGCACCAAAGTACCTTTATCATTTGAATATGCCCTGCAAAAATTCACTTAAGGCATTTTCTCAAGTATCTCTTTGTTCAGTGCAAGTTCTCCAGAAATATCAGAGAAGTGATGTTAGATGGGAGTCGTGTGTGTCTCCCACACTCCGGACCCCCACCCCCCAAATCTACATCTAGAACCACTTGATCTTTGATCTTAGTTTACTGGTGGTTTGCACAGTAGCCCAGGGCAAATCTTTTGACTTTGTATGTGAGCCTTTCTTGAACTCCAAAATAAGAATACTTGCCCAACTGAGAATAACACTGGAAAGATTTTAGAATAAAAAAGGCTTTGTGTGCCCCAAATCTTGTGTCATTTTAAAAAACTATGCGAGCTGGCCTAATGAAAGATACTTCTTCATCTAAAACTTATCATTCATTGTTAAGCCTCTAATGTATGTTGTCTGGGCTTCTGGCCTCTCCATTGGAGAGGAGTTATTTTTAGATGGCAGGTTGCCCAGTCTATCTTAACCCTTTAGCAAAGCAATTTGTCTTTCAGTTGAGTACAGAAAGTGTCCAGATGATGATAACTTTGAACTTGCTACAGTTGGTTGCAGTGAAACCTACCATCTTCAGGTAGTTGTTCTTGTCTTTAAAATGTTTATATTGTTTGATAAATTGGGTAGAAAATGGGGTAAAAGATAAGCCAGATAATTTCTGGAAGTCTGCTTCTTTTGAGGATCCCCCTGAAGACAGAAACCATTACATAAATACTACATCAACAAGCATCCCTATATCAAGGACTTAAATACACAGCTCACTTAGGGCAGAGATAAACAGCACTTCCTGTCCTAAGGCATTGATATGCATCCATATATATTTATTAGTTTATGTGCGTAGAGCATCCATGTATATATAAACAATGCAAATGTCCTGAGATAAGGAAAACCTGTTGTTTTACATTCTGCATTTTTCTGTATCCCCTAACAATATCAGTCTTGTTAAGGGTAAGCTGAAATTCTGAAAATATACCGGTTGAGGGTACTTTTGAATATATGTCAGTTTTCTTATGCATTTAGTACTTGTTTTTGGATAAAGGCTAAAGAAAACATTTTTAATGGAAATAAATTAATACAAAATGTTTCAGTTCGCTGTCTGTGTTTTATTCTTTTGTTCTGTTCTCAAAATGGAAATTGAACTTTTAATATCAATTACAGATATAATCTTTGAAAAATTAAAGATTTTCACCAGTGTTATTAGCAAATTTTGACTTTCTACCAGAGAATTTCTAATGTAGGAATATGTCCACTTTGGAATAAGTGTAGCAATAACCTATATATTTTGAACTTGTAAATGTTGAAACTATTTTGAAATAAGGTTCCCGGCCATCAGAAACTTGAATGAGAAACTCTTATGAGAACTTGAAGTGGTTCTGAGTCTTTTTAACAACTTCACAGGCAACCAGATCTCTTCTGTGAAGTGTATTTAGTTGTGATTTCAGCTGAAAAGAAACTTGTCAGACTTCGTGTTATGAATATTGCATTAGAGGGGGGAAAAAACCCATTTAATTGTTAATGTATAGTTTATTTGACATTACTGACTTTAAGCAGTGATTTACCCCCGACTCCATGAGTTATATACACCTATAATTTGGAAGCAAATTGGAAGACTGTTGATTATAGAACTAGCATTCCTCTTGCTTCTGCACACAGTCAGTGTCTGTAATATTTATTATATGCCAGGATTCCCATTTTGTTTTCCTCCCCTCCCATACATATTTTCTGTATGCTAGAGCTTTGCTCTTCTGTTCCTTCCTGTACAGTAAGACTCTCTGTGAGCATTGGTGGGAGTAGAGCAGAGCTGACAGTATATAATTCTAGTGAACTTCTCTCTACTTTGGTGACACAATCCCACAGCAGGAATACAGGCTTGTTTTGCATTTCTTTTTGCATCTGCACAATAGAAAAGGGATTTAGCTCGAGAAAATGGGGAAGGGATATAATACACAGATTTAAAAAAATAAGGGGAAAATGAGCTAGAGGAAGGAATGTTCAAGTATTGTATTAAGAACCTACTCTGATGGGTTTGAAGTGATTTTGCTATTTTGGAAGCAGATAACTAAATAAAACAATCAGTCATAGATACCTTCTTAGCAGCATCTCCTACCAAATTTATTATCCTGCCAGTTTCCACCATAGGAACAGCAGGGATGTAAATACCATCTAGAGCTAAAAAAGTGCTGTTAGCAGCAGTAGTGTAAAACGTCAGTTTTACAGCTATTGTATGATTGCTGAGATGTGTTATCAGTCCAGGACTGCATCTCCACAATGATTTATACATATGTCCAGTTTGAAGCATATGAGTAGTCCAAGAGTATTTGTTTTAGTACAAAAATTATTTTAGTGGTTCAGGCTTTGTTTTCCAGTCAGTTAGGCAAATCCTACAAATGACCTTATGGTGATCTGTATTAGCTAAGGCTGCAAAATGCACCTTTTGATTGTGCAGTATAATATTTTGTGTGTTTACCTTACAGATGTCATTCTTCCATGATCATGCTTTGTTCCTATAATTCTGACTTTATCTGTTATAGTGAAGGTTTGGTTTTGGAAAATTGGAAACAGACTTGCAGTTATAATTGTATCCATAAACCATGCAGCCTTTCGTTCTCAAGTCTAAATAAAGAACAGAATTCCCGTAAAACAGAGTAATGGAAGTAAGTGGCTTCTGCTGCGAGAAATGAGAAAACCTGTTCTACTTAGTAATAAAAGTTTCAATATGTTAGTTTGCAAATATTTATTTTGGGCATTGATCTTGTGATAACTCAGTCTATTGGCAGATTATTGCAAATACTGAAAACATACAGAGGTTTATTGTCCAAATGTTAATAGGTTCACAGAGTCTTCTATGACGAAAGGAAGGAAGAAGATATTCCAGGTTCTGTTTTTTACAGCTATGTCCCTTGTTGCTTTTAGGTTTTTCTGTACCAGGACATAGTAGATGGGTCAGTGGTAACTTTGGAATTTGGCAATCTGTGTACCTAACCTACATGAAGCACAGGCCCTTAAAAAAGCTCTGGTAAACTGAACTGCAGTGATTTTGAGCTGGGGCAGAGGGGAATGCACTCCAAGGAACAAACCTCTGATTTGCTATTTCCAGCTTTCTTATGGTGAAATAATTTTAATAAACTGATATGCCAAGGCCACAATGGTACAATTCAGCTGTCAGTAAAAGTATATTATCTTTTCAACTGCACCTGCCTGTAAATAAATGTGGTAGAAGATCTTAATTACAGTTTACCTGAAAAGAAGGATTAGAACTTTTATTTATTTATTTTGTCTGGGAGTCAAGAGGAGACTTTGCTGTAGTTTTGAGCTTTTTGAATTGGATCTAGGGAAAGATTAAAAGCCTAGCTAAAAATTTGCATACTATGGACGTACATTGTGGTCACTGTGTAATTGTTTTACTAAATGTCCATGGGTTCAATGTATAAAAACATCTTGTGCCCCAATTCTGAGCAGCATTTGAGAGCCTCCTCTAACAGAATGAGGTAGGCTGCAGATGGGAATCAAACCTGAAAAGGGATTTTGATGCAAAAGCATGTGCAAATGCCTACTTTGTTTATCCTCTGTTTGTTCTGCCTGCCTGTTAGAATGTGTCTCTAGTGCAATTCACAAAATGGATGCTGTTATTTATGAATCTCATGCAATATTTTATTTGTTTTAAAACTCGAAGTCAATGGAGAAGGAATATTTTATATTGTGTTCTACCTCATTCATCATAAGCAAAACACAGTTGTGTGTTTCTGAGTCTAGTCTTTACTGTTGGGATTGATGTCTGAAATGATGATAGCACAGCTTGATTATTTAGTTCCTATAAACTTCACAGCAGGAATGATGCCATGAGTGCAAAATTAACCTGTATCCATATTGGAGGACCTCTCTGTTGTAGGCAGGATCTTGCACTTCCACCTGTTGGACTGTTGGGTTTTTAATTTTACTAACTCAGGGAATAGAATTTTTTGTCCCTCATAAATCATACTGAATTGTACTGCCACAGATGCTTCAGGTACACGAATTAGCTACACCAAGGAATAGGTCATCTGTACATGGAGTGTATGGATTTACTCATTATCAAAGAAACTGTAAATGATGCATCAAAGAGACTTCTCTGTTACTTTGACCCAGTCTGGGAAACTAACACAGTTTTCAGATTTGTACTTGCATTACTGAATTTTTTTTGAGGCAGTGGTGGCAAATTTGCATTATACAGATGATTGACAAGTCAAAGACTGTGCTTCATAAAGAACGACCAAGCATTGGTGACTGGTCATAATGATGCTGCAGCATCCTAATAAGGTCCTTGGATTTTTGGCTTGTACCCAAGAAAACACTGGGATGCTGGGTAGATCTTTTTTGCTTCAAGTAGGGACCCATGACATAGACATACAAGAAGGGGACCTGGCAAGCTTTGTAATGTGAGTGTAAAGAGGTATAGCCATGGCAGTATGTCCTACTCATGGCATGCCTCTCCAAGAAGGTATTACTGCCTTAGCAGAAGAGAAAGCATCACAGGCAAGCCCTGGAAAAGTGCAGTTAACCAGTGTTCACTGTGGTATCTGAGGACTGGATTTATGGATTTTATTTTTTTTTTAACCTTACTGAAATCATAGGCTCTCCGAGAGGTATTCTATCTTGATGATGTTTGGCCTGGTCTAGATATGCCTTATGCCTAACCTGTGAGATGCCTGGAATGAGATTCCAGAATCGATATCATGGTATTTATAAATAGTTCGATTTTTAGTGGCCACAGAAAACCACAGCTGCTCTCAGCAGTTCAGTTAATACAATATACTGTTTTGCATTTAATGGCAAGACAAATGGGCCAGAATTAACAGAGATGGGTTGTTTTAACACTACTTTGTGATGTAGGTTGTTTTAATACTACTTCGTGATGTAGGCAGCCCTCATTTGGAAATACATTGGGTAGCAGTTGATCCCATCAGGTTGAATGTCTTCTGCATCATTTGACCCAGGTTTTCTGCCATTGTCAGTCATATTTATGAGAGGGTGGCAGTCATCTACTACAGATACACAGTTTTACATAAAGATATCAAGAGGTCTTCTGTGATGTTGGTGCTGATTATTTCAATATCACTTTGTCAGATACTTATTATCTATCTGTTTTATAAACCTTCAGAAGAGACTGGGAAGACAAGGAATGAACACCTGTCTGTGTAGCCTCATTACTTCCCTCCTCTTCAATCCAGTGTACAGACAAAAGAGAGGAGCAACATGAAAGAAGAGGAGGGTATGATGTGAAAAATTATCAGATCCGAATTTTCCGTTTGTCTCATCTTCACCTATCCTACTGTCAGTCAGAACTAAGTGTTGATATATCATGCACAATTTTTGGTGTACTCACAGAATTTGAAAGTGGGCATATAAAAGTCAGCAGCCTGTGAAATCAGGAGCTTTATATACTTTCATGCAAGCAGGCGACTTGTGGCAGGGTGAGACCTTCCATCTCTTTTTATGAGAAATATTTACAGCCCCTGCGCTCTTATCATGCATGCTCACTATCATGCTTGTCCTGCAGGAGATTCAGATGTAGAGACAGGGAGAACCCTTGCACAAACGTTGCACTATAAACTAGATAGTCAGTCTATCCAGCTAGACCTTAATGATAGTGCTTAATTCAGGAACTGAGAGGTTATTGTGACAGTGTGTATCTAAAGCCAGTAGTTACTACTATTGTCATGGCATCCTCTGTTATAGGTCTGAATTACATTATCAGTGAAAAGTACTGCAAATTGAAAAGATCCTTGAACATGATGCACATGTTACAGTGCAGTATGGAAGAGGTCCAGTCTAACCGAGTGCTGCTTCATGGTAATAGCCTTCATCTCCAAGCAGGTTAAAGGGGACAAAAACTGTATGCTTGTCCTGTCTCCTCACAAAGCTAGAATCTGACAGAGTGTGGTAGGGAAGTTACACATTTTAGAGTTACAAGACTTACTCATTAATTGGAATAGGAAGCATTCACTGTTCATGGCCTCTTTAAAAAATAGATTTCCATCAAAATTCTTTTCCGTGCTTACCTCGATTACGCTGAGATAAAACTTGTAGTTTTCATAGTTAAAACCCAAATGTCTCTAGTCATTTCTCTGCTGGTTACTTCATAGTATGTTGCTGGATTTCTACTTCAAGTTCGGAAGGAACCTAGCAGAAGAACACTCTAATAAATGGAGAAAGCCCTCAGAGCAGCTCCAGGGCCCTTGCACAAACCAGGAGACACTGCTTGCTTTATTTCTCATAAAGACCCTTAGGTGGAAGGGTTTAGTGCTTGTTCAGGGCTAAACCTTCGAAGTGAGCAAATGTGAGTCTCATTTGCTGGAGCTGCCATGTCTCAGGCTCCCGCTCCCAGGGATAAAAGGTGCTCTGGGGCTCCATGAAACCTCCTAAGCATGTGCAGATTTCTACCTCAATGAGCGGGTCCTGCTGCCAGCATTCTCTGCATACTCATCCCAGGGAGGCCCTCCTCCGTAAACTCCACATGAAAGAGAGCAGACTAAAAGCCTTAGAAAGTGCATCCAGCTTTTTGTTTCCTTTGTCATCAATACAGTGTGTTCTGGTGTCTCCAAGACAACCATGTCTAAAAGGCTGACTGCATCTTTTACTGCAGCTCTATAGTGAGTTAGCCGAGATGGGCTGTGAGGGCCAACCTCTAGCCGTTTTTTTTAACCATGTTTTTTCTGACTAGTACCTAAGTGTACAGCAGGTACTTCCTTTGGTTTCAGTTTTATTTCTAGAATTAAGCTTTAGTTTATCAGATATTTGTTTTAAAGATACTGTTTTAGGGTTGTCCCAGTTCGTCTTTCTTTGAATAGTTGTAAGGAGCAGTTATGATGTTCCCAGTAACAGTCTGCAACAATACTGGCTTTCTTTGCATTTCAGGCCCATTCTGCATCTGATAATAGATGCCTTCCTGCCACTGAATAGAGATGTACTGAATTTTGTGTTCTGCCTACTCTTTGTTGCCTGTGTGTGCCGCCTTCTTTCATGATTACTGATTTCAGATGTAAGTTAAGAAAGTCAAAATACTTAGTGTTACGATTTCTGTAGAGTTGTCTTGTCAGTTTGCATATTTGCAAATCAGAAGAACTGGGGAGAGGAGGGGAATGATGTATGTGCTCTCTGATCAACATCATCACAATCCTTTTCTCATACTCATCTGCCCCAGATTTGGCCTCTGTGTCCCCTTCTGTGTAATATACTGCTCTGCCACTTGCTTGGAGAAAGCTGGTGAATGAAATAGAATTTCATGAGGTCAGGGGCTTTGGGAATTGCTGTTGTTCTGTTTCCTTACAGTTGTCTATGAGAAGCTGGACCAAGGGTGATCTCTTTCTGCTGAGGTGAAGAGTAGTTAAAGATCATGTAATTATTTATGGTTCATAGCCATGTCAGTAAAGAACACCACCCCATCCCTGCTATCTGCCTTGTCAAAGTGGTAGCATGGGTATCTGTAGGAGTAAAGCAACTGTTCTTCCCGCTGTCACTTTCCAGAATGTCTGAGACCCACACACTGAGACAAAAGAAAAAGAAATAAAATTCTCTCATAGCAAATTCCAGCCTGAGTGTTGGCAATTTCATTCTCTTGGCAACCCCAGTGTACTATACAGATATGTAGATAATATACTGTAAAAATATACGGATAAACAGATAACATTTATGTATGTTGGGAAATCTTTAAATGGATGTAACATCCTTAATAGTGTTTGTTGTAAACCATTAATTTATTTGTATGTCAGAATCCAGTATCTTAGAGATAAAATTGATTTCTGCAAGCACTGTGTTGTTGTTGTTGAAAAGGATAAGCAAAGACTTGTCTGTAGACAGTAAGAAAGGACTGTGGGAATAAAACAGTATTAGTGGAGCTGTAGTCTGCAATGGAGTGAATGAGAGCAACCCATGATGTGTATGACCAGGGCCATAACTAACTTGGCAGAAGCATTCCCCCTTGCCTATGTGCAATTGTTGAGACCAGCCATTACTCCCTTAGCACTGTGTTTAGGAACATTTCCTTTGGTTTTCTACCAGGGTCCCAGCAGAGCTGTCTAATTGAGGGGCAGGGGGATATACTATAAAGGAGGGTGAGATTGGGATACTCTTCATGCTTTGGCAGCCTTGATTCCCACACACACACCGTACACACACCCCCCTCCCCTTTTTCTGTTAGCCATGAGAAATTTTAGGAAAAGCCATGGGAGCAAATCTTCCATTTGGTGGTAAGATTCCAGGCATCAGAAACTGTGTTGTAGCTCCGTTTCATTTCCCTAGGATGCATTCTTGCAGTTATTGTGCATGCCAACCCCCCCCAAATCAATACCAGTGTGCAGTACAGAGAGTTTTCTGGTATCTACTTGTTTCCCTTTAGCACTTCCCTTGCAAACACAGTGACTTTACTCTGGAAAAAGTGGTTTTAGGTTGTTGACATTTTATTTATTTATTAAGTATCAATTTGAGATGCATGTTCAGGAAGGTTTTTGGTTTAACTTTCAAATGAAATCACAAGTGAAAACTCATGCATTTTTCTGTAGCAGTCTGTTCATTTTTTCTTCTCTTGCCTCATTTAAAGTAAGTATAAATAATACCAAGATTAGTTTAATGCTTTCAATCTTTGAGGTGGAATTTTTTTCGATGGTTTGTTTATTTGGTTTTTTTTTCAAAACAACATGAAATTGCATTTCCTTTAGATGCCATCCAAGAGTTTTAACAGAGCAGTGGAGTTGGAGGGGAGGAGTAGGACACGTGACTTATTTATATTTTTGGAGAGACTTAAATTTTATATAGACTTGTAAGAATTTAAGGTTGATATGACTGGCCTTGCTGTAGTAACAGACTGTGGCTGGTTGGTTCAGGCTTTTTAGGTCCTGCTTAAATTCACATTTATAATAATGTGGCTGCACTCCTTTAGTTGTTAAGTTGCACCATAAATCATTTGTTTCATGTGTATGTAATGTTTTTAGTAAATTGAGTGATGAGGGCATTGAGTTACGTAATACTGAAGACCTTGAAACTATAATTAGTTTTAATCTACTGCGCTATCAAAATAACCTAAAAGACAAAGCACTCTTCTCTGAGTTATTGTTTTGAGTTGCATTTAATAATCACAGTTTATAACCTGTTAAATATTTAATCATTTCGGTGTTTCATGTTTTCACTGTGAAAGGTGGATTGTTCCTCTCTGTAAATAGATCAGTATTATCCAAAGTTGCTGCCTTCTGTGATGGTAATATTTTACAGTTAACTTCAGTTTTAGGAGTTTTGACAAAAATTGCACTTTTTCCTAGGTAGGGTTTGGAGGGAAAGGTAAAATGATTGTTTCATGTTATTACTGAAATTCCTAGTTGTCACCAGCTGTGTTATAATTTCTTATTTAACATGGTGCAGCCTAAACTACACTAGGGTCCATAAATAAACTTTAAAAATCCATGCATCTGTTTTTACCATTGGTAGCACCTGCTAGTAGGCACTGTCATGTAACTTCTGCCAAGCTGTAAATAAAATAATTTTTCAACCATATACTGCTTCCTTCAACTTACCATGCAAATCTTTGGCCTGAGAGAGATATTTTTCTCATGAGGAATTTATGTGGCATTCATTGTGTTTTGCTATGAAGATGAGGGTAGATTGTTGCTCCAATTGTAAACCTTTGCAAAAACAACTTGCTAAAACACTGAGTTTTGGAGGGATTTGTTTGCCTGCTTTCTGTTTGCTTTTGAACTGGCATGCTTATTACTCTTTCTAGACATGTTATGTAGAATAATTTGGGAGGCAGGAAAGAGAGGAAAAAATAAGTGTGCTACATGTAGCATAGCATTTGGCAAACTTGGTAAAGAAACAGACCCTAGGACTCGGCCCAATTTCCCCAGACACCAGTGAAGTACAAATGCTTTTATAGCTTTCACTGCCCAAGGCAAGCTGGAAAGAATTACCCCCCCTCCTAGTCAAAAGCCACTTGCACAGTAAACAAAATAGTCACTAAACAAATTGCTGCCCTTAATATTTGGCTGACCTGTGTGACCCTCTGTCCCGCCTGCATGGCAGAACTGTCCCTGCAGCGGTGTCACTGGAAGGCTCAGGGCTACAGCATTTCAGTGGCGTTTGATGTTGTATTCTTGAGCTCTGTGTTTGTGGGTCAGAGCATAAATTTGCTTGTCTGAGGAGAGGCTGAGATGGCTTCTCTTGTCTACAAAGACAGAGGTTTGTAACAATTACAGGAGGAGTAGAAACTGCCTGTGGTTAGGTTCAGATGGTGCTTGCCCTGTGTGGTGTGAAACTGCCCAGCTCAGCCATGGCAGCAATAGCAGTGGATCCTGCTCACCTCTCACCTTTCCACCTCCATTTTGCTTGTGTGACTGAGGAGGGATGTTTCTTCAGGTCACCCAGTAGAGCAGCATTAATAGGGGCAGGGATAGATGTATGCCCTGTTCATTCCCTGCCTCCTTTACTGGACAGTTTTATTTACCTTAGATCATGTTCTATAGTAGATGAATTTGAAGCCCATAAGAAGTTTGCTTTTTGTTTTTATTTGAATTTATTGTCCATGTCCAAGTCAAACCATTACTATATGTGCATGATGTTTATTAGCAGATGAGAAATGCAGACTTTACTATTGGTCCAGTAAATGTAGTAAAGCACTGTGTCAGGAAACCTAAATGCACCTTTTAAAAGCTTGGTAAATTTAATTTTGGGAAACAGGAATAATTTATGACACAGCATTAAACAATATCAAAAGGGTATTTAGTTCTGATGAACCAGTTCTCTAATTAAAAGCTGTATACATGTATTGACTAGGTCTTCTAACTGTATTTCAGGCTCAGTTGAAAAAAGTAAAGGACAAAACCTTCTTTCTTAAATTAATAAAAAACTCTCAAATCTCAGCCTTCTGCAACTGATGATCACAATGAGGAAAAGTTTAGTTTTTCCTTCAGATCAATGAGCACCACAAGCTCACCTATGCTTTTGACTCGTTGAGGCCACAAAGAGAGAATGATTCTCTTTGACAAGAGAGGAAACATTTACATGAATCATACTCATTTATATTTTCTAAATAAGAAGACAAAGATTTCTCTATGTAGTTTAAGTGGTGACAGAGTTTCAGGACAGTTTTTAGAGAGTAGTATTGTTTTAACTCATTCGTTTTTTGATTACTCAGTATGACTTCCAAATTTTGTTTTACAGACTTTCATGCTGACTTCTGATTCCTTTGTGGAAGTCCTCTGAATTTAGGTCTTGCCTGGTTTTTAGAATTAATTTAAGAATTGTTTCTGAATTTTTGGTAAATACAGCATGAGTTCTGTTTACTCTTCGTCTGTCATTAGATAACAGCATCTAAAGTTGTGATGGGGAGAATGCATTTGACAGAATAGTGGAAAGAAGTGATGTGCCCAATGTTGTTTCATAAAATACTGTGACATAAACTGTCCTAGGTGAGGGAGGTCTGTTTACATAAGGCATTGCTGTTTGTCCTGGCTCTGCTACACTGCATCAAGATCTTGGGAAGACCATTGGGTCTGCTGCCTCTAGAGCTGACATTTTTTAATTTCCTCCCCATCCTTCCCATTTTGGAGAATGATAGAAAAGATTTCACTGGCACCTAACAGAAAGGACCTGTGAATTGCCATGAAAAACATAGACACATTTATGGCAAACACCTCTTGGACGCATCTGGTTGAAAAAATGTGAAGGTGGAACGTTGGCTTCTGTCACGTATTAGAAGGCAGGCTAAGGAAAGATGTAGTGGAGACAGGGTGTATTAAAGATGTTAATTAGTACTGAAACAAGTTAACGTTGCAGTTCGTGGCAAAACTGCAGACATCTCTCGGATCTGAGGGTAAGCTAACATAAACACAAAACTATGCAACTGTACGTGAGACGGTTGAATGTGATTTGTAAATAGATCAAATGCAGTTACTGATTTTTTCCTGGGGGCTTGTTGAGAGTACCACAGTTCCATGACTAAAATTTCAGATGTGTCAAGTTACTCTGTTTCCTTGGTCCTCAGTGAAGAAGTTGAGTCGTTGTATTGCAGACATCCATCAATAAAGGAGTTAGGGAAAAACCATGTGGATTGGTAATACCAGTTTTTTTGAAAATCTATAAGTTATGTCTATAATGGGAAAAATGCCAACAGATGCACATTAAAAGTGACATCTCTGCATTTATAAAACAATAAACTGCACTTTAGTGAACTTTATCAAATCGTTAACATCTAATAAGGAACAGCAGCCATGTTGTGTGCTTGAGAACCAAAAGTCTTTTTATTTTACCCAAATGCCTTTCTCCATACCCAGGTTACTGTATGTATTTAATTTGTGGCATTATGTGTATGTTCCTTGGTAATTTTTCTGATTTATGACACTACTAAGCATGAATCTGTTAAGACCTTCAGATAAATATTATTATTTTATGACATCATAGTTTGTTGTCTTTTGTAAAATCCTTAAGTTATGTACACAGTATTACAAGGATTATTGAAAAATGGACGGGACTTGAAAATGGAGTTCAATTTTCAGTGACTCTTTGCTTTCCCTTGGCAGCATATCAAAGCAAAGTAATAACATCTCGGTGCCAGTGTTTTAAAATGTAGCTCAGATGTTTATTGTAAGGTCAGATCTGTTCCGTCTCACTTGCTGCTTCCTCCTGCTGCTGAAGGAGGCTGCTTTTAGTTTACAGAAATCCCTTTCTCTTGGGAAGGTGAGCTTTAGATACCACGATCTTGGGCCCTGAGAGGCAAATCAAAATAACACATCACTCATTTACTGTAGGCATTGCCTAACTTAATAAGAGCTATTCTGGGCTTAGAATTCTCAACTGAGGTGGCTGATCAAATTGATTATATTGCTTGCTAACCTGTCTGATTACCTCATCAAAGTGTTATACGCCAGCCATGTGGACTCTCTCCATGGGGCAGGAAGGTCTGCAGTAAAGGGACTGTGAGTAGCCTGTCCAAAAAATCTGGAGATGTGATGCCACATTTTCTGTTTGCAAACTGATGCCACATTTTTGGACAACTACTGAGCCTGTGTTTGCAAACTCTCAGGCTGTATTCCTTGTGAGCCTTCTCCTGAGGGCAAGTGAATCCCTCACCTTTGCTATAAAATGGGGTAGGGTGATGTAAATATGGATCTATTTTCCAATTACGGTGTGCACCTTTTAATAGAAAGTAAAAAGTAGTGAAGAACGTGTGCCCTGACATTCCTTGAAATTAATAGAAAACATTTAGCCTTGGGCTGGTTTATTTTGTTCAGTTTTTTAGGGTGTGCATGTGTGAGGGAGGGTTTGTTTTGTGACTTTTTAGTGTTGGATTAGTTTGGGGGTTGTTTGTGGGTTTTTTGGGGTGAGTTTTTGTTTTGGTAGTTTTTGTTTGCTTCCTTTGGTCTAGTTTTATTTGGGGTTTTTTGTTTTGTTTTATTTTATTTTAGTTTTCTAGAACATAACCCTAAATCCTAGTGAAATAGATCCTAAACATCACTGCACAGAGTCCAGTCCTTGCCTGCAGGATGTAGTCTGGCCAGACCTGCATGCAGATGGCTGTCAGTTCCCTCAGACACAGGCGAGAGGAGAGAGCGGTTTTTATCTGCTACTGACAAACATCAGACTCCCAACATCTGATGACAGGTTGCTATTTCATGCTCTACAGTTTTGTTTCAACAGAAATTCAGTATGCTGTTTCACTGAATGACTTTGTCTTCTCTCTTTAGGTGAAGCAATTGCATTTATGGACTGAAAGCATTTTCACATGCCTACAAAGCCATGCCTGGGTTGTAGTATTGGAGAGGAACTGTGCATCATGCACCAAGAAAGGAAAGAATTTTGTCATGAGGAACTTTCACAATTGTTTAGATAGATCATGAATCTGCTTATATTAGCTATGAAAGTAAGCATTTTGGTGATCTTAGCACACAATGTTCATGGTAATGCTTAAGATAAGGAAAAATATCTTTCAATCAGCAGTCATTACTGTAGGACACACTGGGTAGTATTTTCTGAAGTATATAGCAAGTATATCATAGCTTTCTCTATTCCCTTTGCAAACTGGCATTGTTTTGAAGGAGAGGAAGTGAAAAGAGGTGTTTGTTCTTCTGAGTGAATGCCACAGGTGCCTATTTGAGGAAAATTGAGAGAAATACCAATGGCAGTTGAAATAGCCATTGAAATGTTGAAATGTTTATTACAATGGGGCTTTTCCACTCAGATTCCTTTTGGAAATGAGTATTTAGTATTGTGGTAAGCAAAGCAAGGGGTGCCTTCCTATTGGAATAAGACAGTACTTGGGTTTCTAAAGGAAAATTAGTTTTATTTTTGTGATGCATTGATTCGGCAAGTTACCATTGAATGTTTCCATTATTCAGGTGCTTGGACTGTGTTTGACTCACCTAAATGTTAGAAGTTATTACTATTTTCATCTTATACCTAGGACTCTGGTCAGGGATCAGTCCCATTACACTGATTGCTGTAGAAATAATCACCAGACACTTTGCAGTTTAGGCATTTAGAGGGTGTTGCTGTGTAATCTTTACTAAGAAACTTAGAATGTCGTGACTAGTAATTGAAAAATCAAGACTGCATAGCGTGCAATAACTCACTGCTTCTCAGCAAAATAGTTTTGGCTCGGACAGTAATAGGTTAATTGCCACATACAGAAATGAATCCTAATGATTCCCTTTAGGAGCCATTATCACATGTGGAGTTTTCATTGAGATATTTATAACTGTAATCTTTGGTCTCAAAGCTCATGTAACTGTTCAATCCAGCAAAGGGTTTCAGAAAGGTAATATCCTGCTCTCATCCTTAGGCTTTGCTAAAAGTAGAATTTTCAGTTCTAGTTCAATCAGTCAAGCCCCTGCTATTTTCAGGCATTATTCCAATCTAACGCAATTTGAATGTCAAGTGTCTTGTGTTTTGCGCTCACAAGGCCCACAGGAAAGTCTAGACACACACACACACACACAAAAAGAAGAAAGCTACATTTATCATAGGCACTGTATCTTCAAATATATCAGAAAATCTGTTCTTTTTATTCTGTGTTCTTCTATGACTAGACTGAATCACGATTGTTAAACAAGAGTCTGTTCAACCAGGTCTATCTCTTCTGTTTCCACCTGGAATAAATTGCATAAATTTGCACAGCATTGTCTTGGCTTAGGATCCTTAAGTATGTCTTAATTTTGCAGTGGCTGTATTGAAAGTTCTGTTTTGAATGAAGTCTGTGTGTATCTCTCTCATTTGTCTGTATATGTATCCAAGGATTTATTTTCTTTTTCCCTTTCCTATAATAACCCTGGTACCGTGTTGTGCTGCTGTCATGCTTGTCTGCATTTTGTGAAGAAAATGGTTTTTATCAGTGGTTTTTTTTCCTGGTGGAACGCCTTTTTTATTTCTGTCAATTCTATTGCTGTCAATTTAAATTTAAGGGGATTATCTCAGCCTCATAATTTTGTAATGCCTAGACAAGGTATTCAAAGAATGGTAAAAGATCTTGAAGGAAAGTAGTGTCACTTGAATTTTGACTTGAACTGTGTCAACTGTACACAGGTGACCTCATGTTGGTCATTTTAATGAGTTTGTACTGTATGGTGCAGTAAAACATGAAGTAACAATACTATTTCTGCTTGCAGCTAGTATTTCTCTAACTTATCTAGGGTCAGGTAGACCATACATGAAATAAAACAGTAATTTGAAAAGACTCGAGTCTGAGGTCCCGACTGCAACTTAGACCCAAAGAAGCCAAGTTTCTCTTCCTCTTTTGTTTTTTCCTTTTGTGTTGTTGAGTTTTGGTGACCGTGCAAGGATGGGCGGTTTTTGTCTCATTGAGAATATGGTTTAGGTAATCAACCAAGAAGATATAAGTAATTAATAATCATCTGTGAGCCTTCACTAATTGCCACTAAAAAGTATTCCAACACTGGATTTTTTTTTTTCCTGATCATTGTACTTATTTTAGCTCATGAAGAAAAACATGTAGAATATGTACTAATTACTCTTTGCTACCGTGTGTGGATTGATTACAACACTGAAGTTTTCCTATGGTGTTGCAATGTTTTAGGTAAACTTCCATGCTCCGCAGTGTCAAGTAATTTCCTGTATATTTCTGATTCATTCTAATACTAGTGGTCCTTCGTTTATTTTTAAGGTATGTACACACATTTATTGGATCTAGGGGAAACATGAGGCATATTTGGAGAGATGCTATAACAAGATGTATGAATGACCCAAATAAAAGAGGTATCTTCAAATAGGTGAAATCCTGATAGTTCTCTTGATATTTCCCCCTCTTTATTGATAATCAATTAATGATTTATTAGCATGTCACCTTTGCCATTTTAAATGTTGAAAGCGATACACAGAAGGAGAGTATACCCATCTAGAGGTTACTTTTACGCACAGGGACTCCCTTATGATGAGACAGACATACTGCCCTAGCTTTTTGAGTTCTCTGCTTTGCTATGGGAAGCATTACTGTGGCCTGTCTGTGAAATACTCTGTACTAGCCCACACCAGTCACCAAGTGCTTTTTTTGATTTTTAAGGTCAGATATCTCTGTTTAAGAATAATAATGATAAAAACCTGAGGTCTGACTAGATTCTATTAAGCTGCCATGCCAACTAGTTTTCTGCCTGAGGCCTACTGGACATGATCCAGTGATAGTGTAATCCATGGGATTTATGATTTTTATGGCTATCTAACCACATCAGTGTAAATACTGCTAGGCTGTCTCTGCTGTCTCTTCCACTCCCTTTGGCAACTGGCAGGTTTCTTGCCCCTGTTAGGTACAAAAGCACAGTGTTCAAACAAATAGAGTATTTTTTCACCATTTGCTGAGGTAATGAGCATCCCTGTGTTACACTATGATTCTGCTTTGTGATCGGCTGTGCCTGCTGTTTGCTGTGGGGATGCTCATGCAGTTGTGCCCATATCCAGCTCTGTTGGCTGGAAAGCTCTCCAGGTTCCCCCCTGAGATAACAGCATTCATCTTTTAGGAAAGAAGTGACATGCAGAGCTTCTGCGGTAACTAGAGTATGACTAAGGACCTTTTAAAAGTCATAAAGAATAATTGCAGCGTTGGAAAATTAGACTGTAGCATGCCGAGAGCAGTGACATGTGAGAGAGGGACAACAGCCACCAGTGTTGGACAGACCAGACAGAGGAAGGAAGGAAGAAAGGAAGGAAGGAGAGGAAAATCTGTACTGATGTTTGTGGAGGATCATTGCATTCAAATGTGTGCTGGTTTGTGAAGCTGAAAGGCAAGTTTAGGGAAAGTTGTTCCCTTTCCCCTCACAGTGTCCATAGCCACATGGGAGGGACTGCAAAATGTGGTCTCAAGCAACGGGTGGTATTGTGGGGTATGCAGCAGAATACAGAATATTGAATGTTCTCGCATCTGCTTCAAGACATTTGTTTTTTAAATGGGAGGCAAGGAATGTTGACCAGATCACTGCCATTTTGTCAGTGCTGGGAATTTTTGTTTGATGCAATGCAATGCAAATACAACGTTCACTTCTGCCTGAGCAGTCCCGTAATTTAATGAGAAACTACCCTATATTTATTTTACTGTATTTCTTTTCATGGTAAGAAGTGACATATAGCCTAAAAGCGATATATGCTTCTTTCCTATGTTCTGTTGTTGTTCCTAAACCCCTTTTAGTGTGGGGACTTAAGCCACTGTTTAAAACTGCTGAGCGGTTGCATTCATGAAACAGATCATCAGCTCATTTGAAAGTATGCACCCTTTTGATATTTCAGCAAGTTCTACTTCTTTACAGAAACTCCAGGAACCTGCATATTTGTTTATGTAGTTCATTTGTTTATTTTTGTAAAGACAGCCCTCCAGTTATCTTTCTGCCTAGATGTACTTGAAGCCTGAGCAGCAGCCTGAAATCAGTAAAGCTTTGGCACCTTGGTCAGGAGCACAGTTGAAAGTGGGAACAGGAAAAATGAGAGCATCAGGGAATAAAGTAAGTTTAAAAAACTGGAAAACAGAACACCTGAAGAGATGGGGAGGAGGAAGAAGAAAGAAAGAAAAGCTAAGAAAAAAGCTTGAAACCTGAAGCATATAAGAACTTCAGGCCAGGAGTAGTTGGCAAAGGGGACATAAAAAGGCATCTATTCTCTGTTCTCGCTCTACTTATTGCTAGCAAGGGAAAAGAAACGGGAAAAAAAAAAGAGAAAGCTAACTTTTTTTTTGCATTTTCTAAAGATAGACTAAAAGGCAAAGCTGCTTATCTGGTTTTTACTAGATATTTAAGTCATTACTGTAGCTCTAAAACTGCCCTTTAATTGCTGCACCATAATTGTAGGTATTTGTTTCTTGCACTGCTTAAGGTCACATAAAAATGAATAGGGGTAAAAATAGGTTTCTGTTAAGTGCCTCAATTTTGCAACTGTTTTCTGCTAGCTGTCTGCAGAGACAGTATTTTCCCTTTAGTCTCCTGGTTTGGCTGTTAAGTAGATATATTTTTTAATTACCAAGTTGGATTTTAGCAGGTGTAGTCAGTTGATGCATTATGGGTATAAGAGATTAGTGTTTAATCCTTCTTTTTATTACTGTGTAGAATGGCATACTTGGGAAAGTATTAAAGGTGCATTGCGTACTCTCGAGTACAGAAATGACATTTATTACTGAGTTTTCTTTCAGCTAGCATCATTTAGAAAAAGGCTGGCGTAGAACTCTGCAGGGGCCTATAGGCTGTTCTGTAGTAAAAGTGCCTTAAACAATACAGAGTGGAAGAAAAGGGAAAGAAACCTTTTTGTGTTTTAAAACAAAAGCAGTTGTCGAAATATAAGTACTTCCCCTTCTTGAAGATGTTTATTCTCTTTTTATGCATTTTATTTTTTCTGAACTAAAGACAAAAGGGGTGTGAAAGTGTGGAAGATCTTTGTGCCAGTGAGTGGTAGAGGCAAGGACTGAAAAGGGTCAGTGAATCAGATATAATTTGGACTCTGTTTGAGATACCAGTCCTGTGTTTTGCTGATGGCTAGTATTCCCATACTGAAAAGCTGCAGAGGCATTTCTATCGAATAGAAAGAACATTATCCCCATTTTCATTCTGGCATGCCTGTTACGACTTTGTTCTGTAAACAAAAAGGATTATGGGAACTGGAAACTAGATGGCATTTTATTAAAGAACTGTGTTGAGTCTTTCCCTGTGAATACAGAAATTGGGAAGTCTGGTGATAGCCACCTGTGAAAGAAAATACTTTAAAAATAGGCATTTGTATTTGAGTTATTAGGGTTTATGAAGAAGTCCTGTTACGTATGACAGAACTTCAATATTTCCCAATTGTACCCTGCAACAAAATACTTTAAAAGAAAAAAATCTCAGTGTAATTGTAAAAATTAAGAAAAAAAAAAGTGTTGCAGAGCTAGGGAGAGTGAAGTCTATGTCCACTATCGTTCTGTCATGTAGACTGCCAGATTGCTTTAGAAGTATGTTATTTTAGGAAACGTGCATATTTATCTATTTAGAACTAGTAGTCTGGGGAGTGGGGTAGGAGAGAGAATTGCATTGAATCGTAGTTGTAGTAACCAGCACAAGTTATTTTTACCAGCATATCATAAAACTTGTCATGAAACTTGATAGCTTTTGTGCAGTATACTTACTTAACATCCTAATTCCACAAGATAAAGTCATATATTAGTACTAGGTTTTACCTAATGCCTGGTGCAGATCACTCAAACTGCTTTCAGTTAATGAAAAAAGCGTAGAGTATGAATTAAAGTCTTGCATATCACTTTTCCTTTTAATTATTGTTTTCCTAACTGAATAGACAATTAAACAAACAGTACAGCATGGAAATGTAGAAAGTTAAGCTGCTGTTAGTCAGATCATGAAACACCTAAAGTTGGTAAATAGCTTGAATGTATCCCTAGTTTTATCTCAGTCAAAACCTTTTGATGTGATGCTTTTTTCACCTCTTGCGAGCTTCATAACCTGGCTTTCACATGGCACCAGGTTTTAAAGCTTATGAAGACATGTGAAATTAGGAATTAGAGGCAAATGGCCATATTTGGCCCTCAGTAAGTGGCAAAACTCCAATTGGGTTTGTGTGACCTGCTGAAACAGCCCTCTACTTGGCGTGGGCTGGGGTGGCAGAACGCAGTGCTCAGCACAAAGGCAGAGATCTTCAAAAGCAATTACTGAATTAGCAGACTTGCCCTTCAGGAAGTGGTGAGTAGCTGCCTTTTGACAGCCAGGCTTTCTTTTGAAGTGTCGCAGGTTGGTTACTCCAGAAAGGCTCAAAATGAGTAACTCTTTGAGACTTTTTTGGATGATGTGGAGTACAGGATAAACTAAGTGCATGAATATAAAAGTAGAAAAGAAAGGGAATTAAAAACGAAAGATTAGAAGAACCTTTTAGAAACAATGCTGGTGTATCGAATTGTCTCTAAAGAATATAATGACAAATTGAGTAACTATACCGGTAGGAAAATGGCCATTGCCTAAAATAATCTGATTATATTCCATATGTCTTTTGAATCAGCAAGTAGCTAGTTTTCTCAACTTACACCTGAAAACAAGACATTTTTCTGGCTGCTGTAGACCACCCATGTATCAAAAATCAAATATTAAATAATTGTTTTAAGCTGGTTTCAGGAAGTTCTAAAATCAGATCCACTTTAAAGGTGTTGCTAGTGATGGAAAAGGCAAGTTAGAATGTGGTTCAGTTCTTTGTCATTGTAACAGTTCACTGTGATGTCAAAACCCCACTTCTCTTGAAGGTCGTCTATAATTGTAGTAAAGGATGTCTCAGGGGCATTTCACATGCTACTCCAACAAGCCATGAACTGAAATATGAGCATGTGCACTGTTTTAGTAGGACTAACAGATCATCTTACAGATACAGAAGTAACCAGTCTGAATAAATTACTAATTTATAAAGTAAGGGGGAGATTATGTGAGGGTTTTTGTGTAGTTTTCTCCTGCTTCTCTGTCTGTTAAATACAGAGTGTTCTTGGAGAAAGCAGCGTTCAGATATTAAGTATGCAAATAGCTAGACAGTTCAAGGAGAATGTTTCCATATAATTTCTCATTCTGTCAAAGGTAAAAGTGGTATCTAGTAGGTAGTTGTGTCTAAGATACTTTCTTATTCTATTTATTTTGTCTGCTGCAGAATGATTCTGAGTGGTTTAAATACCCTTAGGTTTTCCATTTTATGATGAATGGTCTCAACTGTATTGCTGAAGTATGTGTGTTGTTAGCACTTGGCGTTCATTGCAGTTTCCATAATGTCCTCTTACTGAGCCTTTGCCTTCAGGTCAATGCTTAGGCATTGAGAAGAGCATTCAAGAGGAGTAACACCATTCCAGCAAATTTCCAGCAGGAAGCACACTTGTTTGTTTGTATGCGTGTGGATGTTATCTAGAAGTGAATTGAATAATTTTCAAAGCACAAAAAATCCAGATAGCAAACTCAGTGCGACTTGTCTTGGAATCAAAGCAAGTAAAGAAAATGCGGTATTAATATTCTATATTATACGCAAATATGTTCATGAAAAATTTATGTTAATAATATAGCCCATTATATAATTTTTTGCTCAGTCTTTGCTTGGATCAAGTAATTCTGATGTTATTTGCCTAAGAGAAAAAGAGCAGAAGCAAGGTGTCGAAGAGTACAAACCAACATAAGTAGCTGAAAAAGGTTTTTTATTGTCAGAGAAATGGTTCTAAGTAATTGAAGATTACTAGTCAGGTACACGAGGTTAGACTTAGACATGTATTTTGTAGATACTATGAATCATTCATTTCATTAGACCTGAGCATGAGTGGTAGAGATCTCTAGTGCACTTTAAATGAATTTGCATGTCTAGTTCTTAACGTTTTGTACACTACATATGTATGCATATGTTGTAATTACTTCCATGCAAGAGTGTTAAACTGAGAACTTCCTTTCATACCACGTAGCTTTAGATTTTCATTTCAGAATGTTGCAGTCAGAGGTTCTCTTTTATTCTTTCTTTAATAATATATACTTGTCTTGGGTTTAGGACGGGAAAAGACTCACAAGTTAGGATACTAATGGGTTTTTTCTTAGGGTATAGTATTTAATAATAATCTTATACTAATAAGAAATAAAATTTTTCTTTTGTTTAAAGACCCTAGTTTTATAAATCCTTGTGCACAGCCGTATTTTGAGCCTGGGAACTGATTGCATTTACTCCCATGTTGCATATTACTGCCTTGATCTGACTAAAGGTTTTCTCTTTAAAACTGAAACAATATATTTCCTATTATGATTTAATACTTTCTATGGCTTTCAGATAATATACTTTTAAAAAGTAGATACTTTCAGAAGATGCACAAGATACTCAGATGAGAAATACTTAAAAATCCACGAGTTATTTTTACAGATTGTGATAGTCACATCTGATCATTTATGCAGTGTTATTAAAAACCAGTAAAATCAGATAATTAATCTCTTTCTGCTGCATACAAAGTGACTAAGATTCTACATAATGTATCTTGTTAACCTTCTTTTGAAGTGAAAAGAATCCCTGTGATTGATTGGTCAACGTAAAGTGACTTATGGAAAGCATGCCTCCCTTTCCTGTGGTTAGAAAGAACATGGTTGCAGAAGCAGTCATTATCCACAGTACAAAAAAAATATCCCTTGTAGCATTTTTGAAAAACATCTTTGCCTAAAAAGCCACTGTCAGAAATCACTCTTTGTTCATACTAGTTGAACACTGAAAAATGTAGCAAAGTGATCTGAATCAAATTTACGAGACTGATAACCATGCAGCTGGGGGGAGAGTAGCTACTGCACAACCTGTACTCTGCCAAGGGAATTTAATTATAGATGGTTATACTTGAGTATAATTTGATAATATGTGCTCCTTGCAAAGGGAGAATAATTCTCACAAAGCATTGACAATTTTATATGTTTTTACCAGGATACTGTCAAAGGAAAGGGATTTTCATTGAATTTCATAATTTACTGTTGCCTGGAGGAGGATATCAATGGAGTGGCTAGCGGGGTGGTTTTTTCTTGGTTTTATACTTTTTGTTGCTGGAGTCTATATGTAAGAAGATGGGAGAGGAAGGAATCCTCTTCTTTATGAGTTTGAAAATCTAAAATGAATAAAGTATGTTACTCTGTAATAGATGGATAATAATTTTTTTATAAAATATGGCTGTGATATCTTAATCTTTTGGACCTTAATGGCTGATACTCATTTTAGCTTTTACCTTTTTGCAAAACAATGATTATCAAAGTTTAGATTAATATTCATTCTCTTTCCCACTCCCTACTTTTCAGAAATAAGTCAGAGAAGAGACAGAGGAGGATCTGGCTCACTCTTCATCCTTTCAGTCAAGACACTCTTTTGAAGAGCAGATTTTGAGAGAAGTCATAGCTGAGAGGTCAACAGAGGCACAGAGCTATTGCTACCTGGCTTTATTTGGGGGTTTTTTTAGGATGTTTTTAGTGTGGTTGGTTTTTTTTTTTGGTTGGTTTTTTGACTTAGTTTCTCAATGTGAACTCTTTCTGAGGGTTTTGTTCGTAAAAAGTGATGGCACTTCAAGGATACCCAGCTTCCTTTATTACTGGGGTCTGGGTGGTCTGTGCCTCAGAAACCAAGTACAAGTAGCGCTGTTGGTAGACCTGTCATTAACTTCTTAAATCATTAAATGTAGTACCTTTTGAGCAAGCTCTTCTTGGACATCTTTTTATTTTTGTGCTAGGCAATACAGTATGTCCAGCTCTAAAAGTTGGACAATCAGAATTACAAAATTATGACTATGGTAATGATTTCTAGGTACTGCAATAGCTGTTTTAACTGGTAGTTTTATATCCTTGTCTTAGAATCATTCCTTTTCTCAGTTGGCTGTTGCATTTCAACATAGTATTTCAGAAAGCTGACTCGAGCTGCAAGGCTTATTTTGAAAAGAATGGGTCAACATCTGGGAACTGGACCTTCTACCTGTCAATTTTCTCTTCCCATGTGAACAGCAAAGCAGAAGTTCTGTTACCTTCTCCAAATCCTGCAGACCTGTAGCTTGTAGATCATAGGAAAGGAAGTCATTGTACTTGATGAATCAGGTAGGATGGACTTGAGGAGCCACAGGGATTGCTTAGAGAGTAATATATCTGAAAACTTACGTGAGAGGCTGAGTGTTAGAATTTCAAAAAAGCACTCTCTTTGCTTTTGAGGAAGACCTGAAGCAACATCTCCAAGAAGGATCTCAGGAGGAGCCCTGCTGGTGAGGCTTCAGCCTTTTATCCAGGCAGATTGTTTTTCCAGCGTTCAATGTTTTGTGGACATGGCATGGTCTTCTCCCCAAAGTGAGGCTGGCATTTTACCTTCAAATTCTGCGAACCATCTGGAAAGAGCAGTATCCCTGCCCAGTCCAGCAAGTTCATTATTAAGAAGGTTGATGCTGTATCATTTATTTGGAGAAGTGCTGTGCTTTGTCTCATTTTTGTACCTGCTGGGCCCTTCTAAAGTACTAAGTCTTAAAGAAAGACTTAAGTCTTTTCTGTCAGGAGAGGGCAAATGGGGGATTCTGGAAAACTGAAAGAATGCAATGTCACCTGAACATCATCTCGGTCCTTGAAGTTCAAATCCAAAAAAGTATGATTCTTCTTCTCAGTACCTTCTTGGAAACAGTGCATTACAGGAGAAAGTGTATGATGCATGACATTTAGTAGTGATTTTTCTTGAAAGGGACCTTTAGGTTTTGCAGCTAAATAGTTTGTACATGGTTTAGCACAATATAAAAAGTCCAATAACTGAAATGAGGCATAAAGCATCATTTCATCTTCACTATGTGAATTTCAACACAACCTTCATAATAATGTTTTGCATTTCTGTTCCTCATACAGTCAAAATATTTCATAATGCCTTGGAAACATTAAAGAATGGTCATTGATTATAAAAGCACACTTCCATTTTTTTGCTTATTATTATTTGCAGTCATCCAGAAGATAAATGGTGGTGAAAAGAATTGGGCAAAGAAGGCAGTATCCTGTTACCAGTTCTGTTTTGTGCACTTCACATCATTATCAATACAATTGGTTTTACTGACTTCTTGTTCCAATGTACATCTTTCAGACATGACAGAAGGAACAAGGGAGGGAATTAAACAAGAATAGGTAACTCCTAAGTAGACTAATGGATATGTGTAGTACACAAAATAGCTTTAAAAAATAAATTAAAAAGGCAAGGTCTTTAACTTAGTTTTTTTCTGTGAGGTAAGAATTTATTGCCTCCCCCATCTTGTTGATGAGCGACGAGGAAACTTAGCCCCAGCACTCCTAAATAACCTACCTGATATGACAGGATTGCAGGCTGAGCTGGGCACAGAACTTTATCTCTTAACAGATTTCTAGATTTCTGTCATACCCCTATTGACAGGGAACATTGTGTTTGAAATCATGGTTACAGCGTAATTAAATTTTTTGAGTGTTTTTACTGAATTGACTTGACTGGATCTTTATGAAGCTTGAGGTACAAAACCCTGCAGCCATCCACTGAAAACCAACATGGAAGGAGATGGTTTTCTTGCTGGGGGGGGGGGCGATCTTTGGGAGTAAGGCAGTCTGTCTAGGCTTAAAATCTCTGCCTAGCAGTCCACAGAAGAATACCATTGTTATGTGGACTGACCACTGAAGTACAAGTCTTAACTCATAATTGCATTTGATAATAGCGGTTACAAGTTAAGTATTTCTGCTTTTGAATTTGTTTTTAATGCATTGTATGTCACACTGAGTTTAAGTGGGCGACTTTTTCATTTTTTTTTGTTCATCATTTTGTGTCTGTTTTACAGTGAGGTTTCAAAGCTGTGATGGAAACAAAAAAATACACTTTGGAAGCAGCGAACCAGATTTCAGAGTAGGTGAAGATGGTGTCCTCTATGCGGAGCGAAGCTTTCAACTTTCAGCAGAGCCCACAGAGTTTGTTGTGTCCGCTCAAGACAAGGAAACCCAGCAAGAATGGCAAATGAGAGTGAAGCTAACCCCTGAACCAGCCTTCACAGGGGCTTCAGAAAAGGTAAAACAGCAACTAAATACAGCATGTGTAAATGTAGCTCTACAAACAGGCATAAAAATAGGGGTTTGACTCTGCCTGTCATGTACCTCTCCATGAGCCAGCTTATTAATGGACACCTAGTGCATGCATGGCTGGAGCTTCAGAAGGAACTTCTGTAGTCTTACTCTGTAGCTTTGCTAAGGCATGGAAAGACATGCCTGTTTAAGTGTATAGGATTCATTTATGTTTGAGCCTTTTGTTTATATAGTTTGAGATTTATACCTGAATTTAAATCTCAAACAGCCATTTCTTTATTTTAAATTTCTTGGAAGTATTATAGTATTTATTCAAGTGGTTAAATGTAACCGGAAAATAAACAAATCTGTGATAGAATGCATCAGTCACATTTATTAGATGGGAGCTGTAGATTTACAGCAGTAAGTAGGAAAGCAGTTCTGGCATGGAATATTGGCTTTGTCTTGTCCTGTCATAATCAAATTGGAGATTGTATTAATTATTCATGATTCCAGCACTTACTTGTTAAGGAAGATAGTCTCCCTCTGCTGGAAGCTGCCATAGGATAAACCACTTACTATAACAAAACTCAGACATAGCAATATGCAATTAACAGTGTATTTACTTTAGGAAAGCATATTAGGTTGTCTACCTCTTTCTGTTATATTACTCGCTGCCTGCTGTTTCTTGCCTTCTCTTTTAAAGTGCTTAGTTTACAGATAAAGAACAAAATTTATTCATAGATTAACATTCCTGTAATAGGTACACATTAAAGATTTAAGCATAATGTCAAAATAGAAAATGTGGTTACGCAAGACAGTTTTCCTGAGAACACACTGGAGACCAGTGCTGTGTAATCCTCATTTTTTTGTTTGCTTATGCAATGATTGTGTTAAATCTGCTAAGGCGTGTTTTTAACAATGGAAATACTGTCATTCTGTTCGTGGAAGTGTAGTAAAAGAGCAGATGCTTAGATATGCCAGAGCATGCCCTGTTCATTCCAAAGACATGGTTCAGGTATCCTTACCATCAACAGAATGTAGAGTAGTAGAACTTGGCCTTCAGTTGGGCATCTGTTTATACTCTGTGACATAGTCAATTAA
Organism: Corapipo altera; assembly: GCF_003945725.1. Taxonomy (NCBI): domain Eukaryota; kingdom Metazoa; phylum Chordata; class Aves; order Passeriformes; family Pipridae; genus Corapipo; species Corapipo altera. Next base: position 3,742,702 of record NW_020884879.1, on the reverse strand, counting down.
AATAAAAAAAAGTTTTTCTTTTAAAATATTTGGAAAGCATTTTTGTCACCCTGTCTCCAACCTTAGGCACGTTAGCTCTGTGTGCTGTCATGCAAAGGATGAAATGACTGCAGATACAGAAGGGAATAGGAAGGGAATGTTGACACCCGGCAGAGATTAATGCCTAATGTGTAAAGTGGGTCATCTGCTGCATCCATCATGGCTGACATAGGTTTAAAATAATTACAGCATTAATTCTATGGGATTTAATAGGGTCATAAATATTTGAGACATTCCTTACCAGTTTGTATTAAACTTCTCTTGGAACTCAAATTATATTTTAGAACATCCAGATCTAAATTTAGTGTACAGTAGCACATTACCTGAACTGAAGTTCTAGCTAATGAGAAATATGTAAAGGCATACTATTAAATTTGCAAAATATTAACTACTTTTCAGAAATTGCAGAATAGTTTACACAGTAGTGCCATGTTATAAATGGTTTATAATTCCCTTTCTCCTCCAAGTTTAATAAGGAAAAAAGGAGTTCTTATAATTTTGCAGTGCAGTTGTAAATAATATTGGTTATTTTCATACTGCAGTGTGAATGCAAATAAAACAGTTCCATGAACAGAGAGGAAAGATGGCATTTTAATCAATTATGTAATTGTATCTGAGTTACTTTATGATGTCTGCTAGTAATTCTCCTTCTAACATGTGCTTAATTTTATCTTGTACCTGGGAAAGGACCAAAGGAAAATTGAAGACATCGTATTTCCATGGCAACAATACAAGCACAGCAGCCCTTTGAAGAGGCAGAAGAGAGACTGGGTTATTCCTCCAATCAACCTACCAGAAAATTCCAAAGGACCTTTTCCTCAGGAATTAGTTAGGGTAAGGAAGTTAATGGGAGTGTGGTTTCAGTGTCCCTCTGAGAGCTCTTAAGAGGTTTTGTGTAAATGCTGTCTTGTTCATCGTCCAGACATTTATCGGAGTCTTTTGGGCTGGTTTCTTTTTGCTAGCTCTGCATAGCATACTGGGCTGCATCTAATTTCCTGGGTTTTAAGTTGTCCCTGTGCTTCTGTACTGGTAGAAGGTGACCTTGGTTTGGGTGATAACTGTGATGACTTCCTTAAGTGAATAAGCAGTATCTCTGTTGGTTCAGGAGTCCTCCAGTCTCCTGCACTGGAGTTCTCTGCCTGGGGAAGGGTGTGGGCATGGGCAGGAGATGAATACACCAGGAGGAAATAGGATCTGATGAGGTGAGGACAGCAGCTGTTCCACAGGACTTTGCAGCCCAGACATGGCCATTGCAAGGAGCCCAGCACCTCTCCTGGGCTGGCTTCCAATCCTGGTACTGTCTGGTCATGATGAATTTGTTGGAACTTGGCAGAGCATTAGCCCAAGTTGATAGGGTACAGTTTTGCTCTGTTCTGTCAATGTATGTGCCAGTGATTCACCTGGTTCTCACAATTGTGCTGCCCTTCATTTTTTTCCTTAAAAGATGAAACAAAAGTTCAGTCTTTAAACAGAAATGGTGAGCTTCTAAAGAACTTTTGCCAGTAGTGGAAGACAGTCTGTAGCTTTGGTCTGGGAAGATACAGGAAGAGGGGAAAAAACAGACTTTTTATTTCATATATAATTTTATGATAGTATATGTTTTCTGTAAGATCTAAATAATGCTGCTTAAGGTAAGAATACTTACTTGTTTTGGTTTAATACAATTCATTCTATTATGAGAAATAGGGATATTTTCATGTTTCTAAAAATGGATTGACCAACTTTCTAACAAAGGGTGCTTTTGAAATCTTCAAGCTTTATACCAACTCTTATACCATTTCCAGAGTATTATTTTTACAAGTTTAGCTTAAAAAATGAGGAGAAAAAAACCCAGAACTGCTGCTTGCCTCAGCAGCCATCCCATCCAGCAGTTGTTTGTAGCTAATGTAAACTTTATTTTTTTTGATGTATAGATTAGGTCCGATCGTGATAAAAGCCTTTCGCTGCGGTACAGTGTGACGGGCCCAGGCGCTGACCAACCTCCAACAGGCATCTTCATCATCAACCCCATCTCAGGACAGCTGTCTGTGACAAAGCCTTTAGACCGGGAACAGATTGCTTCTTTTCACGTAAGAGTTTAATTTACCATAAATCAGATTATCAAATTGAAGATGAACATCTGCTTCAAACATGACTTGAGCAGCCAGCATTTAGTTTTCTATGAGATATGATTTGAAGAGTTTGTAGCAGATTTGTATTTACTGAAGTTAATAAGGCTAACTCTTACTATATTTAAGCAGCTTAAATGCATTAACATATGTAAACAGTTATTAAGTGTATTTAGATGAAGTAATTTTAAAAGACTGAAATATGGATACTGTAGCTTATATGTCAAATACAGGCTATTGATCACAGTCTCCACTGAATTGTATACTTCTCAAAAGTTTATTTTTAATTCAACAACTCAAATTAGGATGTGACTGCTATAAGAATTGCAGCAGCTGTGATTTGAGAAATGGATAGGAAGAATAACGTACCAATTTTCATTTTAGGGGCAAATCTAAGCATTTTAATGGAATTGTAAATTAGGTCTGTCAGCTTATGAAAATGATATTCTTTGCGGTAAAGAAATTGACACAGTAGACCACAGATTCCAGTATTAGAGGAAAAGGAAGGTTTCAAGGAAAGGGACCAGACTGTGACCTAAAGTTGTCTGTGCTTTTGAGAAGCCATGCTGAAATCACTACAGAAGTCGCTCAGCTCCTAGAGAGAGTTTTCCAGCATGTTGTGGATTAAAACGTTCCTTGCCTTGTGTTCCGGGAAGCCCTTTGAGTGCTGCTCCCAAACAGAGGACACAGCAGGAGATGTCAGGGGGAGGAGGGAAGAGGGGGAAAGGCTCTCTCAACGACAGCTCTGGCATCAGTAAGATTTTTCCTGAGCATTTCACATTGGTGATTCAAGATTTACTGGCTTGGGAATTTACATTTATATAAGTCATTTACAGAGTGGTGAGTTAATAATGCTGTTTTACTCCTTTCTAGTAGGTTTGTAGCCGTAAGATATGTGTGTGCATGTATATATGTATAATGGGCATCAGCAGGACTGCTATAAGAGAAAGTTGCTCTTTTTCCTAGCAGTTGCCACACTCTGGCCTAAATACATAGGTTTACATTTTCAGAAAGTACTGTATTCCTTTTTTTTTTTTTTTTCTCTTGAATTTAGGATGTCAGAGTTAGTTACTCAGCTCTTTCTGGCAATCAGGGCATTAAATTTGAGTATGTTAGTAACTTTTAAACTCAGTCTATAATTTAGCTTCAGCTTAATTTTAGAGTAGAATTTCAGTGTGTTTACTGACAATGATTTATCACAAACCCTACCTTGGTGTTTTAGATAAAACAAATTTATTCTCTATGTTTTCTCTGTGCATTCATGTCTATCCGATATATGTAATATCAGTAAAGAATTTTTGAAAGTGTTCCTTCCCTATCCGTTGTAAGATGTTTCCTGTTTAATATAAATCTGTGTATTTTTTAGAGTCTGTGTTCTAATGGTCATTATTAAAAACAGAATTATATGTGGCAGTAGCCACTAAAGAAGTCTGCAACTTAGAATACTTTAGAAGTCTGAAAAGCCAGTTCCATTAGCAAGTTGAGAACTTAAAAGTTCGATATGAGGGAACAGTGACAGATACAAAAATACACTGAGCTAAAAATGTCTGGCCTGAAATTTCCTGTCACCATTATTATATCTATTTGTGCAAATTCTAATACTTTTAATGATTTTTGCAGCTGAGAGCACACGCAGTGGATGTAAATGGAAACCAGGTGGAAAATCCTATTGACATCGTTATTAATGTCATTGACATGAATGACAATAGACCTGAATTCTTACACCAGGTTTGGAATGGGACAGTCCCTGAGGGATCAAAGCCAGGTAATACATGGGCTTTTGGGAGATGGGGGTATCATTTTGTAGTATCATATTTACAGTATCATTTTGAAGGTGATGAAGGTAGTGCCTTCAGACCTTGTAATACTTTCAAAGGTGTCTTAGTGTGAGGAGCAAAATCTCAGATACTATCTTCTTATTTCATCCTTTTAAAATTCACTTTTTAGCATGCTGAGATTCATTTCCAAAAGATGAAATTGCTGTATACGTAACCTAAAGCAGGAAAGGCTTAAAGAATATAAGTTTTGGGTCGTGGTTTTGAAAATCCTATTTATAATGTCAGAATTCTTACATTTATTGTTGCGATAGACATTGACATTCATTTAGTTGGCAGGTCAGGGTATAAGAGACTTCGGAAATGTCACCAAATCCAGTTCTAGTTCTGATTCTCAGAGGCTTTTGAAATACTGGGATTTGAAATCAATGTCATTTGAATTCTCAAGAAAACCTAAGTGTTGTTCAGATCTCATTAAAATTCTAATCAGCTCAGACTAAAGTTTGCAGTATGGCTGAAACCACTTCCTTAATTTGTCAGTACTGCAAAATGAATTTTTCAGAAAGGTTAGTACAAGAAATAGGTTTTCTCTCTTCACAGTGTTGAGTTGGCGTTTGAGATACATCTCAAAGACCTTTGAAAGAGTATTGTTTATATTGATTTTCAGTCACTATCAGTATGTGCACCAATTCTGAACGTTAAGAATATTTCCTTTGGCCCAGTTAATCACATTTGTATCTAAACATGAGATACGTTGTTGTTACAGAAATGTTATTTGTGGCAGAATTGTAGGATTTCGATGTTTATGGAGCTTCTTCACTTATAAGCAAATCTGATATTTTATAAACACAGAGTATTTTTATCTCCTCTTATGTATTTTGATTACTCTGTTGGTGAGTCTTGAGTTTAGTTAGTTTGTTTTAAGTAAGGAAGGAATGTGTAGAGTTTACCAAAAGAAATACATGCTTTGACCATTGCTTGTAAAGTGATCTTGTGTAATCTGAGTGTAAACTGTTTATATAACATCAATTATTTATCCTGCTGCTAGGAACCTACGTGATGACTGTTACTGCCATCGATGCTGACGATCCCAATACACAGAACGGGATGCTGAGATACAGAATCTTGTCACAGGCTCCGAGCAGCCCTTCTCCGAACATGTTTACAATCAACAACGAAACCGGTGATATTATCACTGTAGCAGCTGGGCTTGACAGAGAGGTATGGCAGGTCTTATTCCCGTAGGCTGGGTTTCACTTAATTAATCACTTAATTCATTAATTGACTTAATTAATCACTTAAAGATGCACAACTTGGGGGCGCAGGTGGATGAGAGGCTGGACATGAGCTGACAATATACACTTGCAGGTAATCATATCCAGGGCTGCATCAAAAGAAGCATAGCCAACAGGTTGAGGGAGGTGATTCTCCCTTCTATTCTGCTCTTGTGAGACCCCTCCTGGAGTGCTGCATCCAGTTCTGGGGTCCTCAGTACAGGAAAGACGTGGACCTGCTGGAGCAAGTCCAGAGGAGGGACGTGAATGTTGTGATAGGAGGGCTGGAGCACCTCTCTTATGAACACAAGGGGAGAGACCTGGGGTTGTTCAGCATGGAGAAGAGAAGGCTCCTGTGAGACCTTATAGCAGCCTTCCAGTACCTAAATGAGGCCTACAGGAGAGCTCGAGAGGGACTTTTTAGAAGGGCATGTGGTGATAAAACGAGGGGGAATGGCTTTAAACTGAAAGCGGGTGGGTTTAAATTAGGTAAAAGGAAGAAATTCTTTACTGTGAGGATAGTAAGGCACTGGAACAGGTTGCTCAGAGAACTTGCGGATGCCCCATCCCTGGAATTGTTCAAGGCCAGGTTGGATGGGGTTCTGAGCAATGATGTAGTTGGAGGTGTCCCTGCCAATGGTGGGGAGGTTGGAACTAGATGATTCGTAAGGTTGCTTCCAGCCCAGACCATTTTATGATTCTATGAAATATTTCTCCCCCTTCCCAGTCTGAACTTCCTCCCTTTTTTCACCTTGTTGACACTAGTCACTGTCCTAGGCCCACAGTACAAAAACCAAGGGGAGAGAAAATTATGTTAGAGGGGAAAATTGGACCTACACATTCTTTTTCGTGTAGTCACCCTTGGTTCAATGGGGTCATGGAAAGGATCTTGTCCCATAAGCCTGTTTGCTTTTAAGGAACAGATACACACTAAAGCAGAGCAATGCAATTAAGGACCTCAGGCCTTGGTGCTAAAGTGGGAGCAACTTCAGACCTTTCCTCTTGATGAGCTCTGTGGGCAAAGAAGAGATGGAAAATTAATTTGGCTATATGGTTTATTTTTTTTAGAAGCTTCATGAAAGCTTTTGTGCTCCTCTGTGCTCTTCCTTTCTCTTCACAGGAGCTAGTAAATATTTTAAATCTTCTGAATGCTGTGTTGCTACATTTGCAGTAATTCCCTGATCTGAATTTTGTACCAGGAAAAATGTTACTGAATTTAAAATTTGAAAAGCACACTTCTAAGAAAAAAAACTAGTCAGCACTGGACGCTGCATAGATATGGACTTGTCTCAAGGACTGGACACACATTCAAAAACTTTGGGGGGAAAAGAAAAGTTAAAAGAATCTGTCAGTAATTCACTGCTACATGCCAGGCAAGTCCCATTCTGTCTAGACAGTTCTTCGCTGTGCTCACCACCAGAGAAGGGTGCCAGATCCTCTGCTCTAATTCACCCATCTGTGAGGTTGGGAATAAAAATATTTCCCTCTCAACTCCAGATCTGTCACATGGACTAACTGTTCTTTTGAACCACTTGAAAACTTCAGAGGAGATAAGCATTATTTTATAAACAAACTTTAAAATCCAAACAAGTCTCTTTTGAACACATCTTGTTTCAACTTCTGTTTTACTAACCTCATTTGAGCTCATTAAATCTGAAGGTTTTTTTAAACTGGATTTGCTGTTCATTTTTTAGCTGTTTGTTTATAGTTATTTGAAATAACTATATATTAGAATAAAAATGCTTTCTGATGTTCTGGGTTGGCTATTAATATTCTGATGCATTTCAGTTTGAAAGGGGTAATCAGTAGATTTGAAAAGCTAAACAGACTGTTAGATATTGCAATTAATTTTTTGAGGTTTTATTAACATTCGTTCTATTTAAGTTGGTTTTGAAGAGAAGGGATTTGAGGAAGGGAAAACCCTGAACTTTACAATGTTGTCTTATTAAATTAAAAAAATGATGGGCAGCTTTGCCCTTGTTTTTGAAATCCCCCGGTCATCTTTGACAGGTGAACTTTCAGAAGGACACAGCGATAATTCTTGAGTTTTATCACTTAGTGACTAGCTGTACTGGAGGGATTTAGCTTGGAAGAAACCAGCTGCCTGTGGAGCTTAGACCCCTCACATTAACAGCTGGAGAAGCCTTGTCATTTGCCATTGGTTTTCCTGATGGATCACTCCGCTGAAACCCAAATTAGTATATATAAACATTTCTCAATCATGTTGAATAGTAATGATTAATGTTAAATCATTCAAATATTAAATTAGACTAATACGAGATAAAATGGGTTTCCTTCCCAAGCCATTGCTTTGCTTCCTCCATTTCCTGAGTCATTTTGTGGAAGTCAATTAAATTAAAATGACTAGGAGTCTAGAAAGCCACATCTGAATTGAGCAGATCTTCTGACAGTGGGCCAGGGAGTGCCCTGTTGTCCACAAATCCCAACTGGTCTGCCCACTTCTGCCATTCCACCCTTTTCTCCTAAGTCTTGTCTCTCTTTGTAAAGCTCTAATTAAGGTCATAAAATACTAGACACAATTTAAAATTCTTAAATAATGTGACACATTATTTATGGGACCGTAAGTGTTGTAGGTATTAAAAAAATAAGAGTGGTTCCTCTGATAGCATTTCTCATTGCTAGTATTTTAGATTAACATTCAAAATGCATCATCTGTGGTAACATGCACAGGAGGAGAGTAGCTTAGGTAAGGGAACTCAGCTTAAGGCAGAAGAAATCTTTCACTTGTTATCTCAGAAGGTACTGTTTTATGAGATCCAACTGTTCTTATTTCTTCCGCTGTTTCTGTGGAATTCACTTCAGCTTTAAAACATCTGCCTTACTGCTGGAGGTGCTGAAGAAGTCAGGGAGGGTACTTAAATTTACACACTGACATTCCTGCCTCACGTGAGGTTAATTCAGTGAAGTGCTCTTTTATTTGGCCTGTGTTGAAGTGGAAAGATGTGAACTGATGAGGTCTGCGTTCTTTCTTGAAGCTGCCAGTTCATTTTTGGATGTGTTGCTGCTAAGTGTCTGTGCAGACAGCTGACACATGCTCCCCAGCTTATTCCTGGCTGCTTCTCAACCCACAGTAAAAAGAGGAGACCCACCTCCCCCAGCTTCCCCATGCTTGCAAAGTTGTGTGCTTGTTGATTTCTGAAATTTCATTCTCAGCAGTTGATTTTCTTTATGGGAGTGCTGGGAAGAGGGGAAAAAAACAACCAAACAACCAAAATCACATATGTGCTGTCTTTTGGACCACTTTGTGGGGAAAGTTTATAGTACGCTGCTTCTGTTGGAATTAGGTAAGAAGACTGTAGGGAAGTTGAGTCTCCGTGTAATAATAATAGGGTTTCCATAATGAAATTTGCTTCTTGAGATCAATGTGTTAAGACCCAGATGAATCAGAAGCACCTGCTGTTTCAATAACGTGGAATCATATGGCAGTGAGATTTGCTTCAATACTTGTTTAGATTTTATTGCTTCACCATAAGTAAAGTATGTTTCTTTTCCTGGATGAAAGTAGTAAAAGTATTCTTTTGATTCCCTCGTGACTGCTTCTCTTGTTGGTGTCATGAAGGAGACCTTTAGGATGTTTATTTAAGCCTTTTGAAGGTCAGTTTGCAAGTTTATTTTCCAAACCAGAATTCATATACATATTTATGCATTATTAAACACATATACTACATTTCTGTATACATGATGGTAGTCTTGCTTTTTTAAAGAACCGTGGGGTACATATATAGCAATACACATTGAGGGTGTCATGTAAAGGTTTATTTGTGAAAGAGGGCATGAGCATAAATTATCTTCAGTGGGAGATAAAGATTCATTCAGCTTATTTTAAAAACACTTTCTGTTCAGTGACTCATATTTGCTGCTTGGAAGTGTGCATAACCATTAAATCTTTCATGTCTGTCATACTGTCTGGCCAAAAAGAAAGTTAGATATTATCAGTGGTATTGCCCTTGCTTATTTTTTTGTATCAGTACCTGTAGTTTCTTTTTGTAAATGTGTGATTCTTGAGCTGTCCTGCAAAGGACCAGGAGTTGGACTCAATGATCCTGATGGACCCTTCCAACTCAACATACTACATGATTCTATAAGTTGTTTGCATGAGAAGTAATGTGTCATATACCCAACTCTTTAGACAGTGGGAGAAAATAAAGTACCAAATTGGAAAAAAAAAATGCTTTTCTTGAAGTATTTTATTTTGCCAGAAGGTTTTTGCCGGTGTTAGTGAACCATTCATGAAAGTGATATTTCAAAGTAATAGCAACTCCTTATGTTGGTGTGTTTTCTTTTGCGGAAAACTGAATGATAACACCTCTCTCAAGGGAGGAAGATGAACTGGTAAATGAAGGAGCATGGACAATATTTGCATGCAGTGAGTTAAAATAAACTTTTCAGCAGCTCTACACAGAAAACATCTTTCTGATTTTTTTTTTTTTTTTTTTTTTTAATAAAACCTTGTCCATGTTGTTTTAAACATCTACCCAGTCTGAGGTCAGGTCTCTGCCAGGCATTTCTGCTGCTTGAGGGACCCTGGCCCTGCTCCAGCTGTGAGCGGGGAGTGAATGCCTGGCTTGAGGACCGTTAGTGGTGGCACGCACGAAGGGGGAGAGAGGGGGGCCATGGCCACCATATTTGGCCAGGGTGTTTAACATTTATGGAAATAGCCTGTTTGGTGCTTCCCTCCCCCTTTTTCCCAGTGCCCTCTGTTAGCTTTGACATCTTTGGTTTCCATAGAGATCTCAAGAAGTTTCGGCAGTGGTTTTATACTTGGGCTTGGCTGAAACAAAACGTTGGCAGTTGTGGCCGTTTGGCCGAGAAACCTACCTTGGCTCAGTGCTCTGAAATGCTTTTGAGGACTTACACTGTTCTAGTATAAACTGCACTCTGGTTCTTTTTTCACCATTTGAAAAGGGTTGTTAAACCTGTGATCATAGTATTAACTGTATAAAGTGGTTTGATTTTTGAGAGTAGGAAGCAGTCAGCCTGTCCTTTTCTTGGTGATATGTGAAAAAAGTCAAAGAGTAGTCTAGTATACCTAGATGCAACCTGGTTCTGTATTCCTGTGTCACAAACTTTGTTCCTATTGTTCTGGGTGATGTTAACTAGAATAAACAGTGTGATAGGTTCTATTGCTTAGCGAAGTACAATTTTGGGAACACCTGCTGTCCTATGGTAATGTTAGTTTTGTCTAAAACTTATGTTGTCATCTTGTGTTTTAGAAAGTACAACAATATACATTAATAATTCAAGCTACGGACATGGAAGGAAACCCAACATATGGTCTTTCAAACACAGCAACTGCTGTCATCGCTGTGACAGATGTCAATGACAATCCTCCAGAGTTCACTGCCATGACTGTAAGTACAGGATGGGAGTTACCGAAGGATGCGCATATTTATAGCCATTCTCCACTTTTCTCATTATATTCACAGACAGTAGATATTTATTGCTTATTAAATACTACACTGGCAGGCAAAACTGAAATATGTGCAGAGTATATATCACTTAGATACAGTATTCTGCTTTGGTCAAAAGGCAAAAGCTGGCAAGGGAATCAAACCATCGGTTCTCTGGGTGGCCTCAGGTAAACTTCATTAGGTAAATTGTCAGAGCTCCAGTGAAGAGAGATGCGCTCCCCCACTTTGATGAATATTCAATATGAGAAGCTTTCTCATGCTTCTCCAGACAAGGTAAAATGTTTTCTTATCTTTTGCAGTTCTATGGGGAAGTGCCAGAAAACAGGGTAGATGTGATCGTAGCAAATCTGACGGTAACAGATAAAGATCAGCCCCACACTCCTGCGTGGAATGCAATGTACCGAATGACTGGAGGAGACCCGACAGGCCGGTTCACCATCCTCACTGATCCCAACAGCAACGATGGGCTGGTGACTGTTGTAAAGGTAAGAGATGCTTATGTTTCAGAGAATTAAGCAGAGATGGAATAAGTGGGAGAACATTGAAGGGGGGAAATGTGAATTCCTGAGGCCAGCATGAGTCTGGAAAGAAAATGGATTGGCACTGTCTCTCTTGTGGAACTTTGTAATCTGTTTCTTCGAGTGTTACCTTGCTTACACTGTCTGTAATATTCCAGCTTATCAGTTTTAAAAATCAGGCTAGGTTGTTGAAAATGATGGATTTTGAAGCTTTATTTACAAGCAGTTAGAAATTAGTCTGTGAAAAAGCATTTGCGTAGCATTTTTTGCTAGTCTAAAGGAACAGTGTCCTACCTTGTGGTCTCCGTTAGTAGTCATGCTTGTTGTCTGCACATTTTATGTCAAGATGTTCCCATTAAGGGACAGATATAGGCAGTCAAAGCACAATCAGGGAGGAAAAAGTGATGGGTGGGAGGCTACTTCTACAAGAGACATCTAAAGAGTGGCTATTTTTAAAACCTCATTTAAATACCTTTTATGGAATAACCTGTCTATCTTCGTTCCCTAACCAACACAGCTCTGTGTTGAGGGGTGGCTTATTTCGAGTGATAATGACAATGTGGTTCTATAATTAAACTACCAAGCAGTAGCAACCTTTTCTCATGGCCTTCCAGTAAGTGTCTCATCTCTGATTTGGCCTGCTCTGGTTTTGACCGATGCATTACGAAGTCAAATGTGAGAGGCCAGTATTCCCATTTGGAAACTAAAACATTCACTTTTCTCTTTTCTTTTCTTTTCTTTTCTTTTCTGTTCTTTTCTTTTCTTTTCTTTTCTTTTCTCTTTTCTTTTCTGTTCTTTTCTTTTCTCTTTTCTTTTCTTTTCTTTTCTTTTCTTTTCTT